>NW_026057886.1:0-25000 GCF_023721935.1 Panthera uncia
AGTTTCCAGGATCAGGTCAACAGCTCTTTATTTTTTTTTTATTAAATTTATTGTCAAATTGGTTTCCATACAACACCCAGTGCTCATCCCAAAAGGTGCCCTCCTCAATACCCATCACCCACCCTCCCCTCCCTCCCACCCCCCATCAACCCTCAGTTTGTTCTTAGTTTTTAAGAGTCTCTTATGCTTTGGCTCTCTCCCACTCTAACCTCTTTTTTTTTTCCTTCCCCCCCCGCATGGGTTTCTGTTAAGTTTCTCAGGATCCACATAAGAGTGAAAACATATGGTATCTGTCTTTCTCTGTATGGCTTATTTCACTTAGCATCACGCTCTCCAGTCACGATCTGCAGTGAATGATAAGGACTTACTGAAAAATGTTTAGGTCCAGCACTGATAATTACCTCTATGGGCCTACCAGAGCTCTTAAAAAGAATGTGAAGCCCAAGTAAGAGAAGTGAATAGGCATGTGCTGAGCATCACCTCCCCTACATCCTCCAAGTCCATAATGGTGGCTGTAATCTCTGCAGTTCCTCCAGGAATATGATATCATATTGATGTACTAGTCTCATAAAAGAGGCAAATGTTCTATATAAATATATTTATCCTGATGAAAATAGAATGGCATGTCTTTTTATAATGCGTAAATTAAAAAATACTGATAATACCAAATGTCCAGCAGGATGTAGGACAACTATAATTCTCATTCATTTCCATCTGAAATTTCACCTTGGGAAAAATATACATACTTAGACCATATGACAGTGGAGCCTGAGAAGTCCCAGGGTCTGTCCTCTACAAGCTGGAGCCACAGGAAACATGGTGGAGCAAATTTTTAGGAGCCGGACAGGCTGAGGACCAAAAGAACGCATGATGTATTACTCAGTCCAAGAAAAAGAGAAAATAAGATGAGTTGACCAGCTCAAGCAATGAGGCGGAAAAAAGGGGGAGCGTGTTTTCCTCCTTCCTCTGCCTTTTTAGGCTCTCAGTGATTTGGATGCTGCTCACCTTCATTGGGGATGGAAGTCTGCTTTGCTAAGTTTGGATCCAAATGGCGATCTCACCTATGGCAATCTCTACTCCTATGGAGAGCCATGGCTTCGGTGCAAAGCAAGTAGACCTCAGCTGTGTCTGTGAGTGCATGTGCCACTGTATTTGGGAGAAATTGGGTTTCTCTGTGAACTCAGGTTTCTCTTGAGTGCAAAAAAAATGTGTCTCATTTTTTAACAACCTCCATATTTTCTGCTTACAAAGATAGTTTGATAAAATTCCTATGCTTTATATGTTCAAGCTCAGACTTGAAGTCTGGTATTTTATTTCAGAATATTCTCAATTATTTTTCCCCTTATTCTGATCCAATGGTCCTGTGTACTCAATTGTTATTTTAGTGTGCAACATCCATTGATATTATATAATTATCATATTATTTTGCAGTAAGTGAGGGTTGGCATTTGAAATCCTACCCACAATCTCGTTTGCAAGTGGCTTAGAGAGGAAAGTACAGGCAATGGGACACGGAATTCAAACTGGGAGTCTGGGATACTCCCGAGACAAGAACTGCATGAACATTTTTAACACCGCTCTATGTCTCAGTGCAGTGGACATGGGTGCATTTTCGATGGTGTTGATGCACATGATCTCTTCAAGGATGGAAACTGCTGAATCTGGAGACAGAAGTCCTGTGCTCATTTTGCAGGGTCATATGGACTGATCTGAGTAAAGCAAATATCGAAGTTGATCAGAAGTGCAACTTAAAATTGAATTCCTCCATCTGGGCATTTTCTCTAAGTCTGTGCCTTCACCTGTGTGTTAGAAAATTCTGCTTTGTTTCCTGCTCCTGAAAGTAATGGCTTTTTGAGGAAGAGTTAATAAAGTGTCCAGGGCTGGTGCTTCAGGGAGTGTCTCAGGGTGTTAAATTTTCGCTGTTCTTTCCTTCAGACCAGTTATCATCAGAGGCTCTCCTTGCCTACAGAAAGCAGTGTTTTGTTCTTAGCCAGAATGTGGTGTGACTTCACTAGGTGTTCTCTGCTCTTTCTTGTTAAATTAGACTGACACCACCTCTACCAGAACTGAAGCCCTGCACACTCTCTTGTCAGGAGATGTGCTGTGGGCAGGTGTACAGCCACTCTGGAAAATAGTACGGAAATACCTCAAAAGCTCAAATTAAAACTGCACTGGATTTAGCTGTCACATTGCTGAACATTTAAAAAAGAATGGAAAAATGATAATTCAAAGGTATTAATGGATTCCGACGAGTATAGCAGCATGATATACAAGAGCAAAAATAACCCATATATATGATGGAATGGAATATTACTCAGGCTTAAAAAAGAATGAAATCTTTCCATTTACAATGGTGTGGGTGGAACTGAAAGATTTATGCTAAGTGAAACAAGTTATTCAGGAAAAGACAAACACCATATGATTACACTCATTTGTGGAATTCCAGAAACAAAACAAATGAGCAGAGCGAGAAAAGAAAGAGAGAAACCAAGAAACAGACTCATAACTATAGAGGACATGCTTATGGTTACCAGAGGGAAGGTGGATGAGAAATGAAAGAAATGTGACGGGGATTAAGGAGTCCACTTGTGATGAACACCAGGTGTTGTATGGGAGCGTCGAATCACTGTTTCATACAACTAAAATTAATATTACATTGTATCTTAAATAACTGGAATGTAAATTTAAAAATTTTAAAAAGGACTGCAAGCTTAAACCACTTTCATTGTCTTAAACTACACAGCATCACAGTGAAAGATTTTTGTGTTAAAAAAAATTCTACTGTTTATTTATTTTTTGACAGAGAGAGAGAGAGAGAGAGAGAGAGAGAGAGAGAGTGAGTGTTAGTTCTAACAGGGGAGGGGCAGAGAGAGAGAGTGAGACACAGAATCTGAAGCACGCTCCAGACTCCAAGCTGTCAGCACAGGGCACAACGTGGGGCTTGAACCCACGAATTTTGTGATCATGTCCTGAGCCAAAGTCAGACATTTAACTGACTGAGCCACTCAGGCACCCTAGAAGATTTTTCTATTAAATAAAGCTGATATCATTCAGGGATTTACTAATTACCACTTCCATGAAACCGGATAGTTAGTAAACTATCAATAATGGAAATTCTTTGCCTTGTAGTCCTTATGGTGACTGAGAGTGTGAAATATAACAAATCCTTAAATTTTTAAGGTTTTTACAGCTTGTTTTGTATGGTTTTGGAGTAGATTGCCTATTTTTTACTTTTCCTTTTTCACTATTTATTTGCTTTAAGTTTTGCTGAACTGGTTTTGGCTTATTTTCTGTGTGAGGGTATAAAAGAACATAAAATTGTAATAATTAATATATTATCATTGTCTCAACTCGAATTAATTAAATCAGTAATGCCAAGAAACTCATGAAAGGTTAAGATGGTATCCTATGAGGAGCAGAGCTAAGGTACGTTCCTGAGGCACTGAGCCAGGAAGGGCTGATAGCAATGTCAAGTGTCATGTAATAAATGAGGTTCTATTATAGGCTATTTGGTTTGAAATCATGTGGTGCACATGTTCAACACATGTGCTCTCTCTTCAAAATATTTAGATGCTATATTTCGTGTGGTGTGCTTTTATGTAAAATAAAATAATAAAAATGGGCGTTTTCAATAACTGATTGAGAAAATCTACCATTATATATTTGTAAAAATTTTAATATGTTGCTATAATTTAAGTAGAAATGGAGAAATTGGCAGAAGAGATAACATAGCAGAGTAATAGGAAGACTGTGCTTGCCTCATTTTTCAACACAGCCAGATAAATATCAACACTTTGTAAACACTGAGAAAATATATCTGAGGACTGGAAAAACAAACTGCACCACTAGAGGGAGTAAAGAGTCCACACCACAGAAGGGAGGAATTTCAGGAAAAAAGAATAGCAGGTGCTTGGAGGGGAGGGAGCTCTGTTCACTGAAAGAGAGAGAGAGAGAGAGAGAGAGAGAGAGAGAGAGAGAGAGAAGCACCCAGGGGATGGCTCAAGATAAACACTTACCCAATTGGCTATGAAAACGAGTGGGCCTGATTATTGTGATTTTTACAAACAGCTGATCTCAAAGACTGAAGACTTAGAAGTCCATGCCATTGCTGGGTGGAGCCTGGTGGGCATAGCAGTGCTCCTGTGGAGAAGGGCAGAAGTCCGTAGGGGACACTGTGGTCTGAGGATCCCCTGGGTCGCATGGGGAGAGAGTTCCCTTCTTGAAGTACATTTGGGAGAGGGGGCACTGTCTCTCATGGAACAAAAGAGCTGGCAGGCACCATTACACTTCCCTGTTCATGGGCATAGAAGCCCCCGCTTCTATGGGACATCCACTGTCACTAATTTTGTTCAATGTAGTACTAGAAGGCTTAGCCTCTGCAATCAAACAATGAAAAGAAATAAAAGGCATAGAAATTTGAAAGGAATAAGTCAAACTTTCACTCTTTGCAGATTACATGATACTCTATGTGGAAAATCCAAAAGATTTCACCAAAAGACTTCTAGGACGGAGACAAAACTCAGAAAAGTTGTAGGATACAAAGACAACATCAAGTTATTGGTACTATATACATACACCAAAAGTGAAGCAGAAAAGAGAGACATTAAGGAATCAGTCCCATTTACAATTGCACCAAAAATCACAACATACCTAGTAATAAACCTAACCAAAGATGTTAGAGATCTGTATGCTAAAAACTATAGAAAGCATATGAAGAAAATTACACAAGACACAAAGGAAGAACATTCCATGGTCATGGATTGAGAAACAAATATTGTTAAAATATCAATATTACCCAAAGCAATCTACACATTCAATGTGATCCTTACCAAAATAACACCTGCATACTTCATAGAAAAAGAACAAATAATTTTAAAATTTGTATAAAACCAGAAAATTCCGAATAGGCAGAGCAATGTTGAAAAAGAAATCCAAAGCTGGAGACATCACAATTCTAGACTTCAAGCTGTATTACGAAGCTGTAATCATCAAGAAAGCATGGTACTGGCACAAAAATAGACACATACATGGATGGGACAGAATAGAGAACCAGATTTGCTGAACAGTCTGTTCAGCAAATGGTGATGGGAAAACTGGATAGTAACATGCAGAAGAATGAATCTGGCACACTTTCCTACAGCAAACACAAAAATATATTCAAAATGGATGAAAAACCTAAATGTAAGACCAAAAAACATCAACATCTATAAGAGAAAACAGGCAGAAACCTCGTTGACCTCGACCTCAGCAACTTCTTAATAGATATGCCTCTAGAGGCAAGGAAAACAAAAGCAAAAAATGAACTATTGGGAACTCATCCAGGTAAAAAGCTTCTGCACAGCGAAGGAAACAATCAACAACACTAAGTGGCAACTGACAGAGGAGTGAAGATATTTGAGAATGACATACGTGGTAAGAGTTAGTATCCAAAATCGATAAGAACTTAACAAACACAGAAGAACAAATATCCAGTGAATGGTCAAAAGACAGGAGTAGACACTTTTCCAAAGACAACATCTGGATGGCTAGGAGACCCATGAAAAGATGCTCAACATCACTCATCATTGGGGAAATACAATTCAAAACCATGGTAAGATGTCACCTCACACCTGTCAGAATGGCTAAAATTAATAATTCAGGAAACAACAGATATTGGCGAGGATGTGGAGAAAGAGGAACCCTCCTATACTCTTGGTGGGAATGCAAAGTGGTGTGACCACACTGAAGAACAGTTTAAAAAGTTAAAATAGAATTACTTATGTCCCACCAATTTCTCTACAAGTTATTTACACAAAGGATACAAAAATTCTGATTCAAATGGCTAAACGGGTGATGGCGATTATGTAGGTCACTTGTTGTGCTGCACACTGGGTATTAATGTATGTGATGGATCACTAAATTTTATTCCTGAAACTAAAACTACACTACATATTAACTAACAAAGATGTAAATAAATAAAATCTTCAGACATTAAAAAACAGGGAAAAAAAGGAAAGGGACAAATTTTGTTACAAAAGGTCATAACTCGTGGGCTCTAGGGCAGTGAGTCTAACTACTTGCATTTACCCATTTTATCCCTGACTGGTAATGGACATTAATTAACAAACATACTCATGATTCCCAATGTTGGTGCCATGTGACTTGGAATTCAAACCCCAGCTGCCCTTCCCAGCTCCTCTGTGACCACATTTCATGGGCACTCTGTCTAGACAGCTGGCATCTATGTATCCCCGTGTGTAGACGTCCTTGCTCCTGGAATAGGCTCGTTCACCCAGGTCTGCTGGGTACTCAAGAACCACAGGCTAGTGTCAGCTGGCATTCCTTGTACTTCCCATTCCTCACTAGGGAACAAGTTCAGTCTTGAGGATGCAAGTTTACCATGTGCTGTTCCACTGGTCTACACCACCTGACACCACCCATGTATTCCAGTACTTGTTTCTGAAGGGAATTTCCAAACAGATGACAATTTCACTAGTGATTTACACCAAAAAATAATTAGAACCAAGTGCGGGCACAATATCGGATTTTAGCTACATGAAAAGGGGAACTTTGCTTTCATTCTTAGAAGACAGAGAAGAGGTTTATACCAGAGACAAGGTCACAAGCACGGATCCTCCCAGAAACAGCAGTGGACCATTGCCTTACTGAGAGAGGGTACATTTCACATACAATAGAAGCTATGAATGTATAACATTTGGAGGGAGTGACCTCAGAGGGTGGAGGTGTCACAGGGGTGGCATGAACTTCCCTTTAACCTCAGATGAGGGACCTCCTGACTCATGTCATTTGTCCACAATACAGTCAGCTTTGAGGGTGGCTATGGTTCTGTTCTATCATCCCAGAGCCCAGTTTATAGAGCTGCCTCCGACCTCCACTGGTAGTGTCCAACATCGTCCCATCAAGGCTGCAGAAAACAGGATGCATGTCAGCCCCAGAAGTCCTCTCTCAATGGCAATGACTCCTTTATGTGTCTTTCCTTGCTGTTATCTGTCTTCATGTTTCTTTCCTGTTTCTCTTCACCTCAGAGCATTTTGGGGACATCCATGCATATCCACCTGGGTTCAGTTAGACACTCATATCCAGAGGGAGACATGGACTTCATGCAAGAACGTGTCTGTGCCTGGTGATGAGGGGTTTCATCCCACAATTCTCAAGGTATTCCCTCCCACAGATGTGCTGTCTTCAGGACGCACTCATCTTCAGTTCCGAGATGGACATTTGGTGACTGCCCATCTGTGTCCTGAATTGCATCCCCAGACTCATACACATGGCAGTAATATCAATGTCTCAAAATTAATCTCATGTGACAAGTCCCTTTGGCCACATAAGTTATTCTACACAGGTTCAAGAATGACATAGATGACCACAGTCCACACTGATGTCAGGGAAAGTTCACCTCCACCCCACATGACACTCACATTACCACACCCCCAAATCCTCCAACATGTCAAATCACTAAATATTAAGTCAAGTCCAAAACGTACCTAAATTTCACTACCTCTAAAACCCCAAATCTAACCATGTAGCTTGGGTAGGGTGAGACCGTGGTACCTTCCATCCTGGGTGAAACCCTCTCCATCAGCCGACCTGCATTTCTAGAAAACCATTTTTGTTTTCTGAATGCTTCTTCATGGTAACCATAACATAACAGGTACTGACATTCCTATGCCAGAAGAAATACAGTGTAATTTAGAAGTGCATCACCAACAAGAAACAATTTGATTATCAATCTGGGGAAACCCGTTAGGTGAAAGACAGAATGCTCTGAATCTCAGACTCCAACTTGTCTCTGGGATTGACACTTCCTTTTTTCTTAAAGGTGGTGCATGTTTGAAGCTGAGCACATTTATCCCAGTTTCATGAAAGTAGAATTTATGAGCCCAAAAATCTTTCTTTTGTTCTCTCGATTATCAAATGAAAAGTTCTTCTGACTCTTGCCAGCTGATAAGGATGACTATTCAAGATTGCTGCTCACCAATGATTAAAGGAAATATAACTGTATATTTATACATCAGGAGCAGAGTGAGGGGTTCAAAGACCGGAAATACGTGGGAGGAGACATCCTGTGAACAGAAGGATCTGCAGTGCTCATGATGGAAGGGTCTCACCCTTGCATGTTGCATAAATGGGGAGGGGAATAAAGGAGTCACGGTATCTCTGCAGGGGTCTGTGAAACAACAGGAGCACGGGGACTAACAGGGGGTAATCACAACCACCAGGGGGAACTCAGACCAAGGAGCTCATGATCCAGGACAAGAGATTGGTTTAGGGCTGGTCTCCTCTCAAGGGTTTTCAGATCCAGGCTCTGCACACTTCTTCTGACATGAACACAGCAAAGAGTATGTCAAAGCTGTGGAAACACACAAGTGTCCTTCCCGTTTGGAAATAACCATGATAATGGGAATACACAAATTTTCCCAGGGTCAGGCACTGGGATAAACATATCTTTGATCATTGTCACATTAACAAGAGTTTAGAAGAATAATGAACTCCATTTCATAGATGAAGAAATATTTTTAATTAACATCATCCTTCGTGATCTCAGGTGTTTTGCCTTCAACATATGTCAATAAAATTCAACCATTTTAACTTTATTGAGGCTTTCTTTTTTAATGTTTATTTATTTTTAAGAGGGAGAGAGAGTACGAGCAGGGGAGGGGAAGAGAGAGAGGAGACACAGAACCAAAATATGAAGCAGTCTCCAGGCTCTGAGCTGTCAGCACAGAGCACAACACATGGCTCAAACTCATAAACTATGAGATCATGACCTGAGTCAAAATGGGACACTTAACCAACTGAGCCATGCAGAGGTCCCATATTGAGGGTTTCCATTGATGTCCACATAGAGTTCATGTGAAAATGACCCCTTGTGTTTGTAGAAAACCACTGGCATTTCCATCAGCTCTGTGAGTCTCTGTCGAGGCTTCTCACTCTCTCCAACTTGTGACAGAATAGACCTGGCTTCCATCCATCACTCTCCTGGGACTTCTAGAAGGTCAGGAACCTGAAAACCTCACTGGGATGTCCAGCCTTGTCCTGCATGTGGTTCAGGAAGCAGGTGGGTCCCCCGATGGGGAGCACAGGTCCAGATACTGGGACTACTCTCACCTCATACATGCTCTTGGACACTCACACACTCTGTCTCTGCTGCAGTGTATCTGTTAACCTGTACAATGGTGGTATACTGATTCTTACCTCAAGTATTTGGTTGCATATGTGAAAATAAGGATTATCATGGGTACTTATAATCACTGCAGCAAAACCACAAATTAATAAGTCACAATGTCCTGAAAGATATTGTGACACCAAACACTGCCCCATCCCTTACACCTGCCAAGGGTCACTGGCTTCTTGAGGATTCTATTGCAAAATTTACTATATTGTCAAAGGACATCTGTATGCTGATTAAACCCTCCCATCCCTGAAACTGTAGCTGGGAGAAGAGCCCCAGCCCCTAAGTGTTCACATTCAGTGATCAGAACAGAACACAGACATCTCACCATGGAGTTTGGGTTCACTTTGGTTTTCCGTGGTTCTATTTTAAACAGTAATTCATGATGAACAAGAAACACTGACGATGTTAGTGGATATGAGTGAGAGAAACAGTGGATGTGTGACAGTTTCCTGACTTTTATCTGTAGATGTCTTGTGTGACGTAGAGGTGGTGGACTCTGGGGGAGACCTAATGAAGCCTGGCAGGGGAGGGGGTCCCTGAGACTCTCCTGTGCAGTCTCTAGATTCACCTTCAGTAGCTAATTGATGAGGTGGGTCTGCCAGACTCCAGGGATGAATGGGGGTCTACTTATCTGTATGGTATAAGATAAGGACCAAATATCATTATTTTACTCACTGGAATTCAAAACCATTTGTGAAAGAGGCCATTTTTTCCCTAATTTTAATTCTATGAAATCTCATGAAGGATTTGTTGACTGCATCCAGACACATTTCATTCTGGTCTCTGTAACCTGCTCCACTGGTCTGTCTGACTCTATGCCAGTAGCACAGTGTTATAGACAATGTACCTCTGCAATATACTTAGAAAGAAGGACGTGTGCTGTCTCCAGGTTTGTTCTTCTTTCTCAGGATTGTTTTCTCACTTCCGTGTGCTTTGTGGTACCATATAAATAAGAATTTCCCAGATACATTCATTGGCATTTTTATTAACTCAACTAACATTAGAAATTATTAGAACAGATAAAAGGAATAAAGAGTGTAATAATACAAAAAAAAAACAAATTGAAATTGATATCTGGAAAGCTAGATGCAATTTAAAAAGCATCTCTAGTATGAAAATACGTAAAACTCAAACAAATACAATCAGAATTAAGGAGGGGACATAACTGATACCAAGGAAGTGAAAAACAATAACAGAAAATGCCTAGATATCTATAGACCCGTTATTAGATATCTAAGGGCAACTAGGAAATTTCTAGAGTCAAAGAATCCGCAAGACTGTACATGAAGAAATAGAAAATTAACAGAATGAAAACAAATAAGACTGAATCTATAATCTAATCATAATCCGCCCCAAAAGAAAAAATAAAAAGACAGCTTACTAATAGAGGGCTTTATGTATGAATTGTATCAAAATATAAAGGAGATTTAATGCCAATACCTCTCAGACTCTTACCAAAAACTGAAAAGAAAGGAATATGTCCCAATTCATCTACAAGACCAACCTTACTATCATGTGTAATCAAAAGACACTATAAGAAGAGAAACTAAAGGTCAATATCTCAGATGGACATACATGCAAAAATCCTAGCAGAGTGAATTCAACAGCACAATGAAAGGGTCATATGTGACAATACAGTCACATCTATTGATCATCCATATCATCATCTATTGACACATATAAAACTAGACAACATTCAACAAATTGTCATTATTAAGAAATCTCAGCAACTGAGGGAAAGAAAGAAATAATCTCCACAAAATCGTGGCCATAGATGAAAAGCCCACACCTGACAGCATATTTAACAGTGAAAAACTGACGCTTTGCCTGTCATATTAGGAGCCAGGCAAGGATGCTCATTCCCGACATTGGTATTCCGCATGGTAACATGAAGACCAGTAAAATATGGCACCCAATGTATGTCATCTTGTCACATTGCTTATTTGGAGGAAAGTCACTTGAGTAACAACTAGTCTAAGGAAGCTGTGACCCTCCTTTGTCCCCTTGAGAGCAGGAAATAAATCTCCCCAGGAACACTTCATTTCCCTATACCAGAATGGGAGAATGATCCTTAGCACCAGAAATGGGAACTTAGCGCCAAGAAGGCTGTGCAAACAAGCCTTGTTAATTCCTCACTAATTGACTTGCCCAAACCCAAATCTCTGTCTTGTTAACTCTTCGCAAATCCATTGTTTTTTATTCTAAAAGGCACAAGTGCCACCTACTTTCTTCATTCTATGGGTGTCATATTATTAGGAAGCTTGTGCACATGCAAAATGAAATTTATTCTCTTCTGTAGATCTGTCTTATGTCATTTGAATCCTTAGACCAGATAAAGAACACAGAAGCAAAGAAGGAAAAAGATTTCTGCTCCTACAAGTTGAAGATGTACCCATAAAGATTAGGTAAGAAAATGAAATAAAGACATGTAAATCAGTAAGAAGAAAATTATTTGTTTGAGAATCACACTAACTTACATATAGTGAAACCTCAGAAACTCCACAAAAAAAGTATTAGAACTAATAAACTCAGGATAAGTTCAGGATACAAATCAGCATACAAAAATATGTTGTATTTCCACACATCAAAAACATACTATATGAAAAAAAAATAACAAAATCACACAATTGAAAATGGCACAAAATGGAGCACCTGTGTGGCTCAATCTGTTAAGTGCCTACTGTTGATTTTGGCTCAGGTCATGATCTCATGGTTCCTGAGTTTAATTCTGAGGCAGGGTCTGCAATGATTGTGCAGAGCCTGCTTGGGATTCTCTGTCCCCTTCTCTCTCTCTGATCTCTCTCTCCTCTCTGTCACACAAAAATAAACACACATTAAAATTATATGGCACAAAATAAAGTATTTAGGATTAAATTTCACTAAAGGGTAAAATAGCATACCAAACATGATGTCCTGGGAGAAAGACATGTAAAATGGAAAACACAGTTGAAAACATAACTGTGTTCACAGATTAGAATTATTTGTATTGTCACAGCGCCTTCTGCAAGAAGTTATCTGGAAGTGCCTCTCAAACACTGATTTTAAATTTGAAACAAATTGAAGTCTGGAGTTTGATATATAGTCAGAGCACATGCAAATGGGGTCCTCTCTGTGCTGATAAAACCAGCCCAGCACTGACCCTGCTGCTGGGAGAGGAGCCCCAGCCCCAGACCAGGTGTTCCCATTCTGTGATCAGGACAGAACACAGAAATCTCACCATGCAGTTTGTGCTGGGCTGGGTTTTCCTGGTTGCTCTTTTAAAAGGTAATTCATGGTGAATGAGAGACACTGAGTATGTGAGTGGATATGAGTGAGAATCGGTGGATTTGTGACAGTTTCTGACCAAGATGTCTTGTGTCTGCAGGTGTCCAGTGTGACGTGCAGCTGGTGGAGTCTGGGGGAGACCTGGTGAAGCCTGGAGGGTCCCTGAGACTCACCTGTGTAGCCTCTGGATTCACCTTCAGTAGCTATGAAATGAACTGGGTCCGCCAGGCTCCAGGGAAGGGGCTGCAGTGGGTCGCATATATTAGTAGTAGTGGAGGTAGCACATACTACACAGACTCCGTGAAGGGCCGATTCACCATCTCCAGAGACAACTCCAAGAACACGCTGTATCTGCAGATGAACAACCTGAAGACTGAGGACACGGCCACATATTACTGTGCAAGAGACACAGTGAGGGGTCGTCATTGGGAGCCCAGACACAAACGTCCCTGCAGGAGGGGAACAGCACCGCCAGGGGGCGCACACTATGCACAATTCTGCTTTGTGTTCCCAGGCTCAGGAGCAGATGGAGGTTACAGGCAGGTTTTCTTTCAGGGTCTTGGGCTTCCTCTCCATACAGCAGTTTCCCCAGGGAGCCTCCCTGGTTATATGATTCTGTGTTTACCTATTAACTCTCTGATTTAGCAACTGTGTTGTAATAGGGAAACTAGACTAACATGCACAAAGACACAGTTGTTTGCATTGCTTACTCCTGTCCCTCAATATGAGTGAATTACAGATTTCCTGAGGCACAACAGCTGAACCTTTACAGGAGTCTCAGATACACTCCCTGTGCAGACAGGACCACAGGATCCCACAACTCCCCATTATCTTCACCGAGCTCTTGTCCCAATCAAACAATGTGATACTTCCCTCCTGGTACTTGCTACTCAGGACTTTAAATGAGCTACAGCTTTATTCAATTCCTCTCAACAAGAGATAAATCATCTCCATGTATTAGTCCAGATTCTCCTGAGGAACAGAACCCAAAGCACATTGGTTCCCATGATAAAATATGTTGAGAAGTCCCATGATCTACTGTCACAAGCTGGAGACCCAGGAAAATGAGTGGTGTAATTCTCGTCTGATTCTGAACTAGTGTCTAGTCTCAGAACATGGAGACCTAATGATATAACTCTCAGAGAAAGGGCCAGAGGAATCCACTCTTCCAGTTCAAACAAGCACATGGGAAGTAAAAATGAGGGGATTCTTCCTCCCTCTGTATCATATTTTATTCAGAACCTTAATGGAATGGGTGATGTCCAGGCAGACAGAAACCATGGATGGAAATGCCAATCTCTTCTGGAAACACATCACAGAAATCCACAGAAACAGTGGTTAATCTGTGTACCCATGGCGCAGTCAAGATGAAACATAAAGGTAATCATGACAATTTAACCTCCTGTAAATGTGGAGTTCAAAGACTAAAGATTTAGAAGTCCATGCCATCACTGGGGTGGAGACTGGTGGGCATGGCCGTGCTCCTGTGAAGAAGGAGGACAGAGGCCCATGGGGGCACTGCTGTCTGAGGATCCCCTGGGTCGCATGGGGAGAGACAGTCCCCTTCTTGGAGTGCATTTGGGAGAGGGGGCATTGCCTCTCATGGGACACGGGAGCTGACAGGCACCATTGCACTGCCCTGGTCATTAGTGTTGGAGCCTCTGCTGAGAGCAGATAACTCTATGCTGCCTTCTTGTTGTTCCTCACCATGAACCCCAAGCCCCTAGTGTTCATGCAACTGTCCTTGTGGGATAACCAGCTCCAGCCACAGCACAGCGAAACCCTCTCCCAGAGGATCAGTGGGGTCCCTGTATATTGAGTTCATACAATTTGGAGTTTTCAAACCAGCTAGAGCTCCTGAGATAAAACATGAGAGCTCTGTGCCACCAGGTGGGCCAATGGCTTGGACACAGACAGGGTGAAGGCAGGGTTCTGGCTGGCACCACGAGTACAGATTGTTCTCTCTGTGTGATGGTTTCCCGAACAGGGGCGGCTTGGAACTCCAACTGCAGGGACTAGAGGGGGAGCTGATGCCTATATTTCCTCCCACCAATCATCATGGACAGAGGTCAGTGAGCAGCACAGCACACCCCAGTAGAAGCTGAGTCACTGACACCAAGATCCACCCTCCCTTGCCTTCCTCAGATGGTTCATTACTAGGGAAAGAGTGCCTGGAAACCAGACCAGCACCGTGCCCCTCCCTCCAAAGACCACCATATACCCCCACAGGCACCAAGTCTACTGACCATATAGAGACGCAAAGCTTCACCTGTAGGGGAGATAGGAATTAGCCTCTTTTAACAGGCGGAACAAACTCACCTAGTGAAAACTCACAAAATTATGGACAAAGTTGAAAATCTCAAAAAAAAAAATTAAAAAAAGAAAGAAAGGGGCGCCTGGGTGGCGCAGTCAGTTGAGCGTCCGACTTCAGCCAGGTCACGATCTTGTGGTCCGTGAGTTCGAGCCCCGCGTCAGGCTCTGGGCTGATGGCTCAGAGCCTGGAGCCTGTTTCCGATTCTGTGTCTCCCTCTCTCTCTGCCCCTCCCCCGTTCATGCTCTGTCTCTCTCTCTCTCTGTCCCAAAAATAAATAAACGTTGAAAAAAAAAATTCAAAGTTGAAAATCTCCCCACTGGAGGAAGGAGAAACTCTGCAGGGGTCTGACCTGAGGGACAGAGCAGCCAATACATGACAGCACAGTGCACACGGCACATGCAAGAAATGCTTCCATAAATGTCAGGTCCTCAACAGTATGCAAACATTTATCAATAAAGACACTACTATAGAAGCAGAAAACATAACAGGATTTTCCTAAAAACTTAATAAAGCAGAGACATAGATATACAGAATGATGGAGGAATTCATTCCAAAAGAAAAACAATAAAAGGTCATTGCCAGGGATATAATTAAAACACATATAAACAATATGCCTCAAACAGATTTTTTTTAAAACTATCATAAGTAAACAGAATTTTCAAAAACTATCATAAGGATACTAGCTATTCTTGAGGAAAGCATACAAGACAGGAGGATACCCTGTCTGCAGATAGGAAAGACCTAACCTAAACACCTGTCAGGCTGAAACTTTACAACTGCTATAACTGAGATGTGAATCTGATTGTATGTAATGACCTCAGGTGGATAGAAGCAGATGAATAAGTGACATAGAAGATAAAATTATGGGGTAAATGAAGCAGGAAAGAAGAGGAAAATTAAATATTGCATCACAAACGTACACTGAGGGAACTCAGCAACTCCATAAAATGTAATAGAATTCTTTTCAAAGGAGTCTCAGAAGAAGAAGAGAGGTAGAAAAAAAGGGAGAAGTTTTATCTGAGTGAATTATAGTGGAAAATGTTCACAAACTGGGGAAGGAAACAGCTGTCCAAATCTATGAGTCACAGGGAACTCCCATTAAAATTTAAAAAAAAGGAGCCAACACGGAGACATATCACAGTAAAATTAGCAAAACATACATATAAGAAAAACACTAAAAGCAGAGAGTCAAAAGAAGTCGCTAACTAAAAAGGAAAGACATAAAAGATTATGGCAGATGTCTCCACAGAAACCCGCAGGCAAGAAAGGAGTGGCATGATATCCTCAACATGCCCAATTCAAAAATATGCAGCCAAGAATCCTTACCCATCAAGGCTGTCATTCAGATACAAGGAGAGAGAGAATTTCCCAAACAAAAACCAAAGGAGTTTGTGGCCTCTAAAACAGCCCTTTGATAATTATTAAATGGGACTCTTTGAGTGAGATAGGAAGACTAAAAGGAACAAAGACTGGAAATAAGCAGGGAAAATCTCTAGAAACAGTGACTTTAGAGGTAACACAATGGCACTAAGTTTATATCTATCAATAATCACTGTGAATGTAAAAGGGCAACATGCTCCGATATAAAGACATAGGAAAACAGAACGGAAAAAAAAAAATACAAGACCTTCTATACACTGCATACAATAGACTCATCTTCAACCCAAACACCTGTAGATTGAAAGTGAGGGAAGAGATAGCAATTTATCACGCTAACAGACGTCAAAAGAAAGTCGTAGTACCATACTCATATGACACTAACTAGATTTTAACTAAAATCTGTTACAAGAGATGAGGAAGGCAGTATATCATCATAAACTGGTCTATCCAACGAGAATATATAAATCTTTAAATATTTATATGCTAAAATTGTAACCACTGATATACATAAATCAGTTAATAAGAAACATAAAGAAACTAATTGATAATAATACAATAATAGGAATAGAGAACTTTAACGCTCCAATTACAACAATGGACACATCACCTAAGCTGAAAATCAATAAAGAAACGATGGCTTAGAAAGACACACTGGACCAAATGGACTGAACAGATATATTCAGAATATTCCATTCTAAACAGCAGAATACACAATCCTTTTGAGTGCACATAGAACATTCCCCAGAACAGATCACATACTATGTCACAAATCAGCCCTCTAAAAGTTCAAAAAGATTGACATAATACCAAGCATAATTTCATACCAGAACACTATGAAACTTGAAGTCAACCACAAGAAAACATTCAGCAACACCACTAATACATGAAGTTAAAGACATTGTAGTAAAGATTGTATGAGATTTTCAGGAAATTAAGGAAACAGTAAAAAATACATGGAAGCAAATGAAAACGAAAACATGCCAGTGCCAAACGATATGGATGCAGCAAAAGTGGTTGGAAGAGGGAAATATATAGCAATACAGGCCAAACTCAAGAAAGAAGAAAAATCTCAAACACACAACCATGTTACACCTAAATGAGGTAGGAAATGAACAGAAAATGAACCCTGAAGCCAGCAGGAGAAAGTAAATAAAGAACACTAGACCAGAAATAAATGATAAAGAAACAAACAAAAACAGTAAAACAGATCAATGAAACTATAAACTGGTTTTTGGAAGCATAACTAAAACTGACAAACCGAGGCCATACTTAGCAAAAACAAAAGAGAAAGGACTAAGTAAATATTTTTTAAATATGAAATTTATTGTCAAATTGGTTTCCATACAACACCCAGTGTTCATCCCAAAAGGTGCCCTCCTCAATACCCATCACCCACCCACCTCTCCCTCCCACCCTCACCATCAACCCTCAGTTTGTTCTCAGTTTAGAGGAATCTCTTATGTTTTGACTCCCTCCCTCTCTAACCATTTCTTTACCTTCCCCTCCCCCATTGTCTTCTGTTACGTTTCTCATGATCCACATAGGAGTGAAAACATATGGAATCTGTCCTTATCTGTATGACTTATTTCACTTAGCATAACACTTTCCAGTTCCATCCACATTGCTACAAAAGGCCATATTTCATTGTTTCTCATTGCCACGTAGTATTCCATTGTGTATATAAACCACAATTTCTTTTTTTAAAACAATTATGACAGATTTTTTCTTTTTTTTAATATAAGAAATTTATTGTCAAATTGGTTTCCATACAACACCCAGTGCTCATCCCAAAAGATGCCCTCTTCAATACCCATCACCTACACTACCCTCCCTACCACCCGCCATCAACCCTCAGTTTGTTCTCAGTTTTTAAGTGTCTCATATGCTTTGGCTCTCTACCACTCTAACCTCTTTTTTTCCTTCCCCTCTCCCATGGGTTTCTGTTAAGTTTCTCAAGATCCACATAAGAGTGAAAACAAATGGTATCCATCTTTCTCTGTATGGCTTATTTCACTTAGCATCACACTTTTCGGTTCCATCCACGTTGCTACAAAGGGCCATATTTCATTCTTTCTCATTGCCACGTAGTACTCCATTGTGTATATAAACCACAATTTCTTTATCCATTCATCAGTTGATGGACATTTCGGCTCTTTCCACAATTTGGCTATTGTTGAGAGTGCTGCTATAAACATTGGGGTACAAGTGCCCCTATGCATCAGCACTCCTGTATCCCTTGGGTAAATTCCTAGCAGTGCTACTGCTGGGTCATAGGGTAGATCTATTTTTAATTTCTTGAGGAACATCCACACTGTTTTCCAGAGTGGCTGCACCAATTTTCATTCCAACCAACAGTGTAAGAGGGTTCCCGTTTCTCCACATCCTCTCCAGCATCTATAGTCTCCTGATTTGTTCATTTTGGCCACTCTGACTGGCATGAGGTGATATCTGAGTGTGGTTTTGATTTGTATTTCCCTGATGAGGAGTGACGTTGAGCACCTTTTCATGTGCCTGTTGGCCATCTGGATGTCTTCTTTAGAGAAGTGTCTACTCATGTTTTCTGCCCATTTCTTCACTGGATTATTCATTCTTTGGGTGTGGAGTTTGGTGAGCTCTTTATAGATTTTGGATACTAGCCCTTTGTCTGATATGTCATTTGCAAATATCTTTTCCCATTCCGTTGTTTGCCGTTTAGTTTTGTTGATTGTTTCCTTTGCAGTGCAGAAGCTTTTTATCGTCATGAGGTCCCAATAGTTCATTTTATCTTTTAATTCCCTTGCCTTTGGGGATGTGTCAAGAAAGAAATTGCTGCGGCTGAGGTCAGAGAGGTCTTTTCATGATTTCTCCTCTAGAGTTTTGATGGTTTCCTGTCTCATATTCAGGTCCTTTATCCCCTTTGAGCTTATTTTTGTGAGTGGTGTAAGAAAGTGGTTTAGTTTCATTCTTCTGCATGTTGCTGTCCAGTTCTCCCAGCACCATTTGTTAAAGAGACTGTCTTTTTTCCATTGGATATTCTTTCCTGCTTTGTCAAAGATTAGTTGACCATACATTTGTGGGTCTAGTTCTGGGGTTTCTATTCTATTCCATTGGTCTATGTGTCTGTTTTTGTGCCAATACCATGCTGTCTTGATGATTACAGCTTTGTAATAGAGGCTAAAGTCTGGGATTGTGATGCCTCCTGTTTTGGTCTTCTTCAAAATTGCTTTGGCTATTCGGGGCCTTTTTTGCTTCCATATGAATTTTAGGATTGCTTATTCTAGCTTCGAGAAGAATGCTTGTGCAATTTTGATTGGGATTGCATTAAATCTGTAGATAGCTTTGGGTAGTATTGACATTTTAACAATATTTATTCTTCCAATCCATGAGCAGGGAATGTTTTTTGCATTTCTTTATATCTTCTTCAATTCCCCTCATATGCTTTCTATAGTTTTCAGCATACATATCTTTTACTTCTTTGGTTAGGTTTATTCCTAGGTATCTTATGCACCCTGGTGCAATTGTGAATGGGATCAGTTTCTTTATTTGTCTTTCTTTTGCTTCATTATTAGTGTATGAGAATGCAACTGATTTCTGTACATTGATTTTGTATCCTGCGACTTTACTGAATTCGTGTATCAGTTCTAGGAGACTTTTGTTGGAGTCCATTGGGTTTTCCATGTATAATACCATGGCATCTGCAAAAAGTGAAAGCTTAACTTCATCTTTGCCAATTTTGATGCCTTTGATTTCCTTTTGTTGTCTGATTTCTGATGCTAGAACTTCCAACACTAGGTTAAACAACAGTGGCGAGAGTGGACATCCCTGTCGTGTTCCTGATTTCAGGGAGAAAGCCCTCAATTTTTCCCCATTGAGGATGATATTACCTGTGGGCTTTTCATAAATGGCTTTTATGATGCTTAAGTATGTTCCTTCTATCCCGACTTTCTCGATGCATTTTATTAAGAAAGATGCTGAATTTTGTCATATGCTTTTTCTGCATCGATTGACAGGATCATATGGTTCTTATCTTTTATTAATGTGATGTATCATATTGATATATTTGCGAACGCTGAACCAGCCCTGCATCCCAGGAATGAATCCCACTTGATCATGGTGTATAATTCTTTTTATATGCTGTTGAATTCAATTTGCTAGTATCTTATTGAGAATTTTTGCATCCATATTCATCAGGGATATTGGCCTGTAGTTCTCTTTTTTTACTGGGTCTCTGTCTGGTTTAGGAATCAAAGTAATGCTGACTTAATATAACGAGTCTGGAAGTTTTCCTTCCCTTTCTATTTTTGGAATAGCTTTAGAAGGATAGGTATTATCTCTGGTTTAAATGTATGGTAGAAGACCCCTGGGAAGCCATCTGTTCCTGGACTTTTATTAGTTGGGAGATTTTTGATAAATGATTTAATTTCTTCGATGGTTATGGGTCTGTTCAAGCTTTCTCTTTCTTCCTGTTTGAGTTTTGGAAGTGTGTGGGTGTTTAGGAATTTGTCTATTTCTTCCAGGTTGTCCAGTTTGTTGGCATATAATATTTCATAGTATTCCTTGATAATTGCTTGTATTTCTGAGGGATTGGTTGTAATAATTCCATTTTCATTCATGATTTTATCTATTTGGGTCATCTCCCTTTCTTTTTGAGAAGACTGGCTAGAGGTTTATCAATTTTGTTTATTTTTTCAAAAAAACAACTCTTGGTTTCATTGATATGCTCTACAGTTTGTTTCTTTGTTTTTTTTTAGATTCTATATTGTTTATTTCTGTTCTGATATTTATTATTTCTCTTCTTCTGCTGAGTTTGGGGTGTCTTTGCTGTTCTGCTTCTTTTCCTTTAGATGTGCTGTTATATTTTGTATTTGGGATTTTTCTTGTTTTGGGAGATAGGCCTGGATTGCAATGTATTTTCCTCTCAGACCTGTCTTCACTCCATACCAAAGAGTTTGGATTGTTGTATTTTCATTTTCACTTGTTTCCATGTATTTTTAAATTTCTTCTCTAATTGCCTAGTTGACCCATTCATTCTTTAATAGGGTGTTCTTTAACCTCCATGCTTTTGGAGGTTTTCCAGACTTTTTCTTGTGGTTGATTTCAAGTTTCATTGCATTGTGGTCTGAAAGTATGCATGGTATGATCTCAATTCTTGATACTTATGAAGGGCTGTTTTGTGACACAGTATGTGATCTATCTTGGAGAAGGTTCCATGTGCACTCGAGAAGAAAGTATATTCTGTTGCTTTGGGATGCAGAGTTCTAAATATATATGTCAAGCCCATCTGATCCAGTGTATCATTCAGGGCCCTTGTTTCTTTATTGATCCTGTGTCTAGATGATCTGTCCACAATTGTAAGTGGAGTATTTTAACGTTTTTTTTTTATTTTTGAGACAGAGAGAGACAGAGCATGAACGGGGGAGGGTCAGAGAGAGAGGGAGACACAGAATCTGAAACAGGCTCCAGGCTCTGAGCTGTCAGCACAGAGCCCGACGCGGGGCTAGAACTCACAGACCGCGAGATCGTGACCTGAGCTGAAGTCGGACGCTTAACCGACTGAGCCACCCAGGCGCCCCTTGTAAGTGGAGTATTAAAGTCCCCTGCAATTACCACATTCTTATCAATAAGGTTGCTAATGTTTGCAAGTAATTGTTTTATATTGTTGGGGGCTCCCATATTCGGCACATAGACATTTATCATTGTTAGCTCTTCCTGATGGATAGATCCTGTAATTATTATATAATGCCCTTCTTCATCTCTTGTTACAGCCTTTAATTTAAAGTCTAATTTGTCTGATATAAGTATGGCTACTCCAGCTTTCTTTTGACTTCCAGGGGCATGATAGATAGTTCTCGATCCCCTCACTTTCAATCTGAAGGTATCCTCAGGTATAAAATGAGTCTCTTGTAGACAGCAAATAGATGGGTATTGTTTTTTTTTATCCATTCTGATACCCTATGTCTTATGGTTGGAGCATTTATTCCATTTACATTCAGTGTTATTATAGAAAGATATGGCTTTAGAGTCATTGTGATATCTGTAGGTTTCATGCTTGTACTGATGTCTCTGGTACTTTGTCTCACAGAATCACCCCTAAGATCTCTTGTAGGGCTGGTTTAGTGGTGATGAATTCCTTCAGTTTTTGTTTATTTGGAAAGACCTCTTTCTCTCCTTCTATTCTAAATGACAGACTTGCTGGATTAAGGATTTCGGATGCATTTTTTTCTGTTCATTACATTGAAGATTTCCTGTCATTCCTTTCTGGCCTGCCAAGTTTCAGTAGACAGATCCGCCATGAGTCTTATCAGTCTCCCTTTATATGTTAGAGCATGTTTATCCCTAGTTGCTTTCAGAATTCTCTCTTTATCCTTATACCTTGCCAGTTTCACTATGATATGTCGTGCAGAAGATCGATTCAAGTTACGTGTGAAGGGAGTTCTCTGTGCCTCTTGGATTATAATGTCTTTCACCTTCCTCAGTTCAGGGAGGTTCTCAGCCATGATTCCTTCAAGTACACCTTCAGCACCTTTCCCTTTCTCTTCCTCCTCTGGAATCCCAATTATGCATATATTATTTTGTTTAATTATGTCACTTAGTTCTCTAAGTATCCCCTCATATTCCTGGATTTTTTTTTATCTCTTTTTCTCAGCTTCTTCTTTTTCCATAATTTTATCTTCTAATTCACCTATTCTCTCTTCTGCCCTTTCAATCCGAGCTGTGGTCACCTCCATTTTGTTTTGAAGCTCATTTATAGCATTTTTTAGCTCCTCCTGTTTCTTAGTCTCTTGATCTCTGTAGTAATAGATTCTCTGCTGTCCTCTATACTTTTTTCAATCCCAGCGATTAATTTTACCACTATTATTTTAAATTCATTTTCTGCTATATTGCTTAAATCGTTTTTGATCAGTTCGTTAGCTGTCGCTACTTCCTTGAGTTTCTTTTGAGGAGAATTCTTCCGTTTCATCATTTTGGATAGTCCCTGGAGTGGCGCGGAAATGTAGGGCTCTTCCCTTGTGCTGTCTTGAGTAACTTGCATTGGTGGGCGGGGCCACAGTCACACCGGATGTCTGCTCCCAGCCCACCTCTGGGGCCACAGTCAGACTGATTTGTAACTTATCTTACCCTCTCCCTGGGGCAGGACTCACTGTGGAGTGGTAAGGCCTCCCTCTGGTCTACTTGCACACTGCCAGGCTTGTGGTGCATCTTAGATGGGATCTGGCATATTAGCTAGGGTGGATCTGCAAGCTGCACAGGGGCGGGAGGGCAGGCTCAGCTCGCTTTGCTTTCGGTTGTCCACTTTGGGAGGGGCCTTGTGGCACCGGGAGGGAGGAAGACCCGTTGGAGGGATGGATCCGCAGAACACAGCATTGGGTGTTTGCGCGGTGCAAGCAAGTTCATGCCAGGAACTGGTTTTCTTTGGGATTTTGGCTGGAGGATGGGCAAGGGACACAGTGCTTCCCAGCACCTTTGTTCCCTGCCAAGCTGAGCTCTGTCCTCCAGAGCTCAACAACTCTCCCTCCCATTGTCCTTTAGTTCTCCCACTCTCCGAGCAGAGCTGTTGACTTATAACATTCCATATGCTAAGTCCTGCTGGCTGTCAGAACACACTCCATCCAGCCCCTATGCTTTTGCAAGCTAGATTCAGGGGCTCTGCTTCGCTGGGTGGGCAGGCTGCCCCTCCAATGCCCTGGCTCCCTCCAGCCAGTATGTGTAGCGGGCACTGCCTCTCCGCCCATCCTACCCTCTTCCATGGGCCTCTCACCTATGCTTGGCTCAAGGGAATCCATTCTACTAGTCTTCTGGCAGTCTTTCTGGGTAAATTAGGCAAATGTCAGTGGAATCTAAGCGATCAGCAGGACGCAGTGAGCACAGCATCCTCCTACACTGCCATCTTCCTCCAGGACTAAATAAATATAATCACAAATTTGAGAGGAGAGATCACAACTAACACCAGAGAAATACAATTATAAAAAAAATTGGAATTTGTATGCCAACAAATTGGTCAATCTGAAAGACATGGATAAATTCCTAGAATGATATAAACTAAACTGAAATGTGAAGATACAGAAAACCTGAACAGACTGAAAGGAGAAAATAAATTGAATCAGTAATCAAAAACCTACTGACACACAAAAGTCAAGGGCCACATTGCTTCACAGGTGAATTCTACCAGATATTTAAAGAAGAGGGTAAATATTCTATTTAAGTAGAATAGAATATTCTAGTCTTCTCAAACTGTTCCAAATAATAGAAATGGTAAGAAAACTTCCAAACTCATTCTATAAGGCCAGTATGACCATGGTTCCAAACCAAATTAAACCCCACTAAAAATGAGACTTACAGGTCACTAGCCCTAATGAACATGGATGCAACAGTTCTCAGGAAAATACTTTCCAATAGAATCCAACAATACATTAAAAGTATCATTTACCATGACCAGGTGGGATTTACTCCTTGGCTGTAAGGGTGGTTCAATATCCACAAATAAATCACTGTAATATATCACAGTAGTAATAGAAAGGATAACAACTTTATGACCGTCTCAATTGAGGCAAAAAATAATAATAACATTTGACAAAGTAAAACATCCTTTCTTGATAAAAACCCTCAACAGGGGAGAGAGGAAACATACCTCGACACCATAAAGTCCATATATGAAAACCCCACAGCTAATATCCTCACTGGGAAAACAAATTTCCTTTATTTTCAGGAACACAAGAGGAATGCTCACTCTCATAATTCTACTTAACATATTCCTGGATGCTTTATCCACACAAACAGACAACAAAAAGGAACAAGGGCATTCAAATTGGAAAGGAAGAAGTCAAACTTCCACTCTTCACAGATGACATGACACTCTACATAGAAAACCCAAGACTCCACCAAAACAT
>NW_026057887.1:0-18000 GCF_023721935.1 Panthera uncia
TCACTTCTCACCCTGCCCCCACCACCATGGTAGGTCCACAACCGTACTTCACCTGAACTACTGCTGTGGCCTCCTAACCTGCTCTCCCTGCTTCAACCACCTCCAGAAGCAATGCTTTTCACAGTAGGTAGACTGAGCTTTTAAAATGTAAAGGCAGAGGCGCCTGAGTGGCTCAATCAGTTGAGCATCTGACTTTGGCTCAAGTCATGATCTCACAGTTTGTGAGTTCGAGTCCCACGTTGGGCTCTCTGCTATCAGCACAGAGCCTGCTTCAGATCCCCCACACACACCTCCCCCGCTCATGCTCGCTGTCTCTCAAAAATAACCACTAAAAAAAAAAGGTAAAAGCAATCATGTCATGTCCCTGCTCAAAATACCCCCTGCCATCCTCAGAACTGAACCCAAAGGCCCTGTGTGGTTCATCCACTGCCATCTCTGCTCCAGTTTCCTACCATGGCTCCAGTGGTTTTGTTTTGTTCATTACTACAGCTCTGGCACATAGCAGATTCTCAATATATGTATTTTAATTAAATGAACTAATTTTTGTTTTCCTTTTCAAACTTGACTACCTTGGAATTTTTTCTACTTACTTCTGAATTTGCCCTGATTTACGTAACTATTCTCTTACTGATAACAATTTGAGTTGATTCATTTTCATAGGTTCCATTTTCATGGAGAAATCTGGGAGAGGAGTCCCAGTCCTTACAGGGAACCCATGGATGGGTTGCAATGGGTCTAGGAACTTCCAAGAGTATATGTGGCACTCCCTAGGTATGTGAGTATGTAAGTCTTTGGCTCAGCAGGAATGTGGTTTCTTAATACAGGATGGATCAGGATATTTGCTTAAACTAACCCAGGTAATCCACTATGCTGGCCCTGCCAACCCCTAGCAGGGGAAATTAAGCAACTTAGAAGAATGCTGTGGTCAGTCCTGAGACGTTGAGGCAGTGTGTTCTGAATGAAGGGGCAGAGTTGGGAAGGGTAGACCTGCCACTACTCCCTGGAGATCTATGGCTGCCTCTACACTTCCACCGACCTCCTCACACTCTTCTGACCATGGGCCTAATGAAATCTTCCTGCCTTCAGGTAGCACACAGGAAATGCCTTTATAACTATAAAATGCCATTTTGCTTTTCTGACTTCCCAATTTCTCCATCTCCTAATTCTGTACCACTAATGGTGGACAAAGGTGAGAAAGAGAAATATAAAGCAAAACCACAATGAGATGAAGTTGGTGAGTGTACCCATGAGCTCTTTAAGATGCAAAGAGTCTCTGAAAATTCTGCCGAGGAGAGCGTTGCCTCCAGGCCCCTGCCTTGCTGAAGGATTCGTTAATCATGCAGCTTTGGACTGCTGTGGGTTCCTCTGTGCCCCTCAGCAGTTTCTGCTGCGGCAATGAACTCACTTACTTAAAGCAACAGGAAGGAGTGCTGCTGGCCAGAGTTGAGGGAGAAGGAAGGGATGTTCCCTACAAAGCCTTGAGCAGCAGGCTCCCTCCCAGCTCTAGAGGAGCAAGTCTTACCCACCTGCCAGTCTCTCAGGAGACCCTTGACTATCTGCTCCCTACAGGCTCCTTAAGGCTCTGGATGCCACATCCTGGCTCTTGCTCTGGACTCAAGAGTATGGGTGATACATAGTTCTACAATTCAATGTCAGATATCTCAAGGTACCTTCCTGACAAACGAGTGGCTTTGATGCCTTAGGGTAGAAGAATATAGTGAGGAGTTAAATTTGAAGAAAGACCTGTACTTTTAAAACTAATACTGTATTATAAATCTAATGTAGCATAATAATTAAAAGTATGGAATAAAAGACAGACAACCCAAGTATGAATCCCAGCTCCATACTGATTGTGCTCTCAGGAGGGTTTCTTCATTGTTCTGCCCCTCAGTTTCCTCTTCTGTAAAACGTCAACAAGATAACAGTTCTCTGTGGTGGAAATCCTTGGCTACTCTCCCTTTGCTATAACAGCAGAATTGTGGAGTGGCAGGTGCTGGTGGATTCTACCACATCCCAGCCTCCCCTGCAGCGTGGCCATGTGACTTCATCTCCCACTGAGTAAGTGGAAATGACTTGTGCTATTTCCAAGTGGGGCCTTAGAAGAGCAGGTGTCTGCCTCTACACCCTTGTTCTCTGCTTCTGATGGCTCAAGTAGCAGTGACCAGAGCAACTTTAGAAGGCACATGGAGACAATGGTAGAGGAGCCATTAGCCTGACCATGTTGCCTTCCAACTTGGAATGCATGGTGTCACAAGAGGGAGAGATAATCTTCAAGCTGGGTAGAGCCACTTCATTTTTGTATCTCTTTCTTAAAGCAGCTATTGTTATCCTCACTAAAGGCGTACTTCACAGAGGTGTTGGGAGCATTCAATATGTTAATAAATGCAAAGGAATAGGAGTCAGTGGTGTATATGTGTTAGCTAATAGTACTGGTGATGAAAATAATAAAACATCATCATGTAATTAGGAAGGAGAAGCATATGTAAAAATTATGTGGTGTATTTCAATGCTGTGTATCAATGAGACATGTCTGATGTAGAGTTTTCTACTGTCTGGCCCATAGATAGCTCAGCACCACTGCCCAGACAACCTACAATCAATTGGTAACACAAAACAGTAAAGCACGTGATATTTTGGATTATTTCTTTGGTTACAAAAGGTGTTTATGATAACTAAAATAGTGTACGCATCTTAGAAAGTTCCCACGAAGAGTAATTAAAAACTTATGCCAGGAAGAGGGGGACAGAGTGATACTGATCCTGCTGGATGGCTTTCAATTACTTAGGAATATAAATGCGAAGAAAACTGATACACCACCCCTTTTCTAAATCTGTGCTATTTCTTTGTGCCTTCTTTCCCGCTTGTCCACTCTTACGTGGGCACTTTGGGTAGGTGCATTTCCGGAAAAGGTAGGGTGTTCATAACCACTAACTATAGAGCTCACAGCCCCTACAGTGGTTGCCCTGGGACGCATGCTCCCCTGGTTGCCTGGTTACTAGTGGAGAGGAGAGCTGCAAACTGAGAGGAGCTGGGAGCAGGCTGTCCAGAGGAAAAGCAGACGGGCTGCAGAACTGTGGGGTTGCCAGGAGGCTTTTGTTCTGATAAGTGCATGGAGTTGCTGCAGCTTTACCGCATGGTGGTCCAGGCAGAGACAGCTGCCCCTGCTGCCAGTCAATGTTAACATACACTCAGCGCCCATAGGGGGCCACTGTGTCAACTGTGTTGATCCCTGCTTTGGACAAGAATGAGAAACGCCTGAACTATTTCCAGCTCCCCTGGATGACAATGTTGACAAGGACCCCCACTCCCCAGCCCCAGAACTGAGCTGGAGATGGATGGCTCCCAGACGGAACCCAAGGAGGCAGGAAGGCTGCCATGCCACAGTCACATCCTGCAGCCCAAGACCAGAGTACTTCTCACATCACAATGGCATTTGTGAATTAGCTCTGGAGGTCCATATAGAGCTAGATAAAAAAAGGACACTGAGAGCTGTCTGACTCCCAGCCTGTCAAGGGATCCCAGATTTCTCCATTACCCATGTAGCCCCTATACCCAGCCAAGTGTCTGTGTAATGTGGCTACTCCACACGTTTGATACACCTGACTGAAGGACTAAGTGAGCAGAAGGTAGGTCAGCAGGTGGTCACAGGCCCAGGGTCTGGCTGCAGATAGCCTGGTTCTGCCACTTACAGGTGATACAACATTGGCCTAGGTCATTTCCCCTCTCAGGTCTCAGTATTCTGATCCCTACAATGGCAACAGATAGAATTGCCTAACAAAGCACTGGACAGATTCAACATAAGGAAGGCAAAGTGCTTAGCACAGAGTCTTTCAAATAGTATTTGTTCAATAAATGGAGTGACAGTCTCAGTTGGACCTTTCTGTTGTCCTGGAGTAATTATCAACAGCATCTGCTTTCACATTTAAAAGTGTCCCAGTTTGTATGTTCTATCAACAGATGATGATGCTGCTGCTGCTGCTGATGACAATGACTAACTGGGGCAGGAGGCTAGTCAGGGACTGGGAGGGGTCCCTGCACGCAAACCTGAGCTATATGGCTTTCAGCCAACAACCAAGGCGTCTTCCCTCCCAGCTCCACTTGCCCGCACCATGCATAAGTGAAGTTATGCGGGTCATCACACATAGAGCAGATCAAATCAGAGACCACATATGGAATGTTTTGTTTGAAAGGTACCCTGATCTCAAGGAGCCACCAGCCCTACTGGACAAGGGCAGTGAGTAAAAAATAAGGCAGCCAAGAGTGGACATGAGCAGGACAGTGAGCAGAAAGAAGAGTGTGGTGAGTCCCCTGGGTGGAGAAGCTAGTGTGCTTGCTCACACAGATGCAGAAAGACTCCTGAGAGCTCAAGGTGGGACAGGGCTATGGAAAACCCTCTAAAGATAATTCCATGACTTTCTTCCTGATATTGGTTTCTCTCCAGGACTTCCCTTTGTTTTCTCCTCACAAGGAGCTTTACAGAGATCTTGCAGGTGACAACAATTACAAGTATGTGTAAGGCAAAGCCCCTGAATAACACAGAAGCAACAGCCATCAGTTGTGGAGTTGGAATTCAGCACTGCCCATGTTGCCAGTCATTTCTTTACAATTTCTTTACCTCAGCAATCAATAAGACTAGTGCTATTATCACCCTTTAAAGATGGGGGAATGGAACTTGGAAGATGAAGCCATTCCTCCAAGTTCTCCCTGCTGGAAGGGGTGGGACTGGGATTTGAACTAGGTTTCTCCAGCTCCAGGGCTGTTCGGCCTACCAGCTCCCTGGACATTGAGAGTTATGTACCGTGACACAGTCAGAATGGGAAGGCTCCCTGCAATCCAGGCTGGCTGCTGCCCCTGGCAGTCCCCACAGCCATGGAATAAGCCAGAAAGTGAGGACTGAAAAGACCAGGAACGTCCCATGGATGAAGTCTTGCCTTCAAAGTACAGCCCACAGAGAGATAGCACACGTGGAGTGTCAGCTTTGTGGGAGTGTCAATCTGAGTCTCACCCAAGTCCCCTCAGGGAAGTGGGTATTTACCTTAAGGATAATAATAGCAATATTCAACATTACCTGAGCACATATGATGTGCCAAGCTCTAGGCTTGATGCCCCACTTGAGTTATTTCTTTTAATATTCACAGGGACCCCACGAGGTAAGTGTATGTAAGAATGGGTACAAACCCCCATCAACACCAGTCCTGGCTAGCTCTATCTCATAGGCAGAAACCCAGTGCCCAGAAGTTTCTGGAAGGGAGAATGTTCTCTACTCAGGGCAACAATTTAACCCCCTCTGAACATGAAATGGGACAAGTTCCCATCTATGGGCCAGTGGGCCATGGGTGGTGGCAGGTGTGAATCCTGAGCAAGTATGAACCTTTCTGATCAGTTGGCTTCCTGGCTCCATCACAAATTGTGTGTGTGTGTGTGTGTGTGTGTGTGTGTGTGTGTTATTTGCGCGTGCGTGCCTGATGAACACTTAATTCTATCAAAGGAAATCACAAAATGTGAAAATTAATTTTTCTCTCCAGGAGAGAAACATCAGGGACTACAAAGTACATTAAAGGTATAATATGCAGAAAGGAGGTCAGGCTTTGACCTTGGCCAGCAGACTTTGGCCTTGGATCTTAGGAAGAAGCTGTAAGAATATACTGTGTCAGAACCTCAATGTGTCATTGGGGTAAAAGACAAGGCCCCAAATGCAGAGGTATAGGAGTGAGCCTCCAGTTCCTGGGACCTGGGGCAGGAGGCATAGGCAAGGGCAGGCCCAGGAAAGTCTGGGGGAACAGATAGATTATCCAGGCAAGGGTTCAAGCACAAAGACTCAGTTACCCACTTGGCAGCAAGGTGGGGACTTAACAGGAGAAAGTTAGGAGCTCTGTTGCTAGGACTGGGCTCCGAGAGAAGAGCAAGATGAATTGGACACTGAATCCCATTTCCTTATGAGGAGTGTCCCTGGACTCAAGCTAAAAGAGCTAAAGGCTGCATTATAGGTGCAGGTCAGGTGTGGAGAAGCATGAAAACAGGGCTGGGAGAAGAGTGACCTGGTAGGTCAGTCCCACATGAGACCTCCAATGTTGGTCTGGACACTGTGCAGGCATAACCTGGCAAACAGTACAGCTGGACATGACTTTTCATGCACTGCTTTTCAGAGGGGCCCCCAGAGCACCTGGCTTCCAGCATGCTTCTGACAGCATGCTGTGTGAAACCTTTGGAAGCAGTTCCCTTGTTGGCACTTCCAATAAGAACTGGGTTCCCCAAAAGTAGGTCAGGAGCTCCCGGGAAACTTATGGATTCTGACTTTGATTTTTCCATCTTGAAGTTCAAAGAGCATGAGTAAGTTCACTGGAAGAAAAACAAATGCCTTTTTTTGAAATCCAAAACATACTTGGCACGAAGGGAACTAAAAACTCAAAGAGTCAAGAAAATCCTAGTTGTGGCCTAGCAAATACTCACCCACTGTCTGACCCCAGTCTGTGGTCATGGCTGGTCCCCACTGAGGTGGGGCGGGTACAGCTCCGGATACAGAGAACATGACGCTGGATGACCCAGTATGTTCTTTGTGCTGCCACCCTCTGCCCAGTCCCGCTCATAGTGACCACAGAGTACACTGCCACTGACTCTCTTTCCACATGAGCCCTAAGGATGATTTATTACCTCAGTGAACGTCTGAAGCCTTTTGTATAGTGAACAGGTTTCTTTATCCCTCTTTGCTAGAAAGGGGAAATGGGGGGATCGCAGCAAGGGGAAGGGCATCATTTCACCCTTGGCTCATGGCTCACGATATGAATAGAAGTATGAGCCATACAAAGAACCCAGATCTTTAAGAACCAGGACCACATGCTGTTTATTTTGTATCCACAGCAGTATTTAGCCAGGATCTTGTCCAGAGTCAGTTCTCGATAAATAAATGAGCAAGGAGCAAAGCTTGTGTCCTCAGAGTCTGGCATAACAGTATCTACCTATTGGAAGATGGGCTTAACAGTAAGGCACAGGCAGTGAATCCTGCTCTGCCTCTTGCCAACTCCAGTGGGCTTCTATTGATTTGGCCTGACCAGCATCCCCTCCACCTTCTTCAGGTAATAAAATCCTGATTTTCCAGTGATACGCCATCTCTTCTCCATTCTCGATTCAATTAATCCAATTTGGGTGGACAGGACTACCCTAGGCTCTGGTGGCCATGTGACCTAACCCAGAAAATCACAGAAGCAAGTGAAGAATTTATAAATGATTTCAATTTTTGGAGGCAAATAACTCCTACATTAGAAAATGATTTTATCGGGGGGGCACCTGGGTGGCTCAGTCGGTTAAGGTCTGACTTCAGCTCAGGTCATGATCTCACTGTTCGTGAGTTCAAGCCCCGTGTCAGGCTCTGTGCTGACAGCTCAGAGCCTGGAGCCTGTTTCAGATTCTGCGTCTCCCTCTGTCTCTCTCTGCCCCTCTCCCACTCGTACTTTGTCTCTCTCTCTCAAATATAAACAAACATTAAAAAAAATTTTTTTAAATGATTTTATCTAAGTAAGTCCAGATGGCAATATTCATAAATAAGCTGCTTTCAATGGCCCTGGCCTCTTGCCCTTGAAAATGTTAGATGACTATAGCAGTAGATACAGGTTACCTTGTCCTCAGACAGCAGAGAACATTTATACAAACGAGTAAGTGGGAACAAATCAGATTTAATCTCATGTTGATAAAACTTCAACAGGAACAAGCACCCCTTGATCTAGTTGTTAGAGCCAGCTCAGCTACAATGAGATGTGTTTCAAAGTTTGTACAGGAACCAGGGTGGAATTTTTAATGCATCTTGAAGATCGTATTCTTCAAACACATATATTAATACAAAACAAAGAAAAAAAGCAGTCTCATCCACAGCTTGGTCAATTTGCTGACTTTGGAATGAGGGTTACAGAAAGTCTGTGATTTCCTCACTTGTGATCTTTTCATTTCTGGTCAGGTCCTAAGCTTTTTGGTTGTGGTGCTGCTAATAGTTCATTTCAATTCCCTCCCAACTGGACATGGTGTCTGTTGGCTTCACAGTCGAGAAAGCCCTGATCCATGACCATGAGGTGGTGTCATCATCTGCAATTGTCTATGAGGACATGCAACGTTGGCCACTCTTCAGTGACAAGCCAAACACCAAACTCAGGGCCATCAGATTCTCAGTTCGGTCTATTAAGAGTTACTTTGTTCCAGGGCAAATGGCACTTGAGCAGTTCTTTTAATGGGCTGGGTGAAACAATCCCTGGTTTCAACAACAGCTTATGTGATTCATTAGGCCAACCCAAGGATCATGTAGGCTTTTCACATAACTACTAGAGAAGGGCGGCCTAACTCTGGGCTGGGACCCAAGGTCTGGGCTGTGCTGTGTCAGGATATAGGCACCTCAAGAGGGAGAGGGTCCCCAAAATGCCTACCAAAATGGAGCCTCCACAGAGAGGATTCCATGCAAAGGGGCTTCAGATAGCAGAAGACATAATAAAAGTCATCCTAATCCCTTGGAAATGTTCCAAAAATAAATATGGAAGCAGTATTAGGTTCCATCCTTCTCATTGGAGAACCAGTCCTTTGGATTTGCCAAACTTAGTTTCCAGGTGAAAGGTTGCCAGTTTTGGGACTTATTACTATTTATCCAAACCAAAAAATAACATAATTGGGGACTTGTCCTAGTATATTTTTTTCCTTCTATTATCACTCCAGTATTTTTTTAAATACTAATGTTAGTCATTCTCTAAACTGAAAATGGGGGATAACTATTGACAAAGCAGAGGACCAGAACTCATGGGAATTCTGACTTTCGGGCCATCCGGATTTACCAGGGACACAGCCCACCTCGTGAACATACTACGTGTGCTCAGTAGAGATTTGAGTGGAAGGATGATGACAGGACTATCCCCGTTGCAGAGAGAAGAGTCTGAATGCTGCATGACTACGGCTATAGCTCTGGAGTTCATGAAGTTTACATCCTCTCTCCATTCATCCAAAACATCCCTTTCCGAAAGGAATTCCTTCTCTATGAAGCCTTTTTAACAAGTCCAATGCTCAGTTCAGGAGACTCTCCCAGAATTTACTGACTTGAAACTACAATTTTAGTCAAGGGACTCATAAGAACTAATCAACTCCAGTATGTGTGCACCCTTCATTATAATCTTGTTTCTTTCCTCCTTGCTTTATTTTCAAAAAGTATTTGAAGCATCTTCCACCATGAGTTCCTTTCTATCTTGTGCTTGGATCTACATGGTTTGAGCTCTGCAGTGATTGATGGCCCAGCACAAAGTGCTTGTGAGAGCGACAGCAGGAGAGGAGGCACAGTGTTTGCAGTTTGGGTGTGGGTGACCTGCCTGGGGAAGAGTAGAGAGAGACCTGGGTGACCACTCTCCCAACAGAAGCCAGGAGTGTGGACACACAGTGGACAAGCTGCTAGCTGGTCTCATGGAGTCTGCTTCTTTCCATGCTTCTGCATTTACAGTATTTAAGTGCACACATCCCACCTAACTTTCTCTGACTCTATATTCAAAACTGTGTGAGGGCTCCTGCCTGCCTTCCCCTTCCAGGGAGAGTGAACCCCCTCAGTGAAGAGGCTAGGGTACTCAGACACTACCCCATGCCAAGACCAACATGGCAATGACACATTCATCAGCACAGGAAGCATGGTGCCTGAGGCCTTCAATCCTGTGAGGAGCTCATGTAAATGTTTTAATTTATTTTAAAGTCAGAAGGAAAAATTAGTACAATAATGGATATAAGATGATGAATCCAGTCTGGATTATATTCATCTTTATACAATGCAGTCATAAAATATAATTTTTAATATTTCTTTTATAGAGGAAGGAGCCCACAAAGGCAAAAGTGCCCAGGGCATATGAAGCCCTATGTGGCCTGAAATCTTCTGACTAGAGGAAATACTAAGGAAACTGGAAAGCCAGGGCACAGCAATGCCTGTTTCCTTCCTTCTTTCAATCATTTGACCCTTTCTTTTTCTTGCTTCCTTTTTTCCTCTCTCCTTCCTTCTATGTGCCCAAGAGGGAAAAAAAAAAATGTGTGCTTGAAACAGTGGCCAGACAGTCTGCTCTGTCAGGGAAGATGCTGAGGGAGACATGCTACCCACATCAAACAACAAAGAAGCCTGTGGGACACAGTAGACAATGCCTGGCCTTCCACTGCAACAGCCCTCAAGGCCAGGCCTTACCCCAGGTCCTCATGCTAGCTCTGTCACTCCTCCAGGTGTTGAGCAACCTCCCCATGCCTGGCACAAGGATGAGAAGGGCCAGGCCCTCCCTGTTGGGAAGGGACACAGAACAAATGGGCAATGACACACACATTGAGCAGTGTGACACACACAGTACATGATGCCATGGTCAGACGGGCCGGGCTGCGGAGGCAGTGTTGTTTTCCAGAGAGGAGCTCCTGGACCCCAGTGCCAAAAGGTGTGGAAGGCCGGAGTATGAGAGCAATGCAGTTGGGTTTGTATGTTAAAACACTCAACTCTGTGGCCTGTGGAGAATTGATTGCAAGGAAACAAAACTGGAAGCAGGAAGGCAGTTAGGGAAATGGAAGTCAACCAGAAAAGAAGGATATGGATCTGAATGAATTTGGAGGTGTCAGGATGTAGAGGAACCAAGCAAACATGAGAGACTATGGAGTGAGATCTCTGAAATCAGAGGTGGGTGGGGTGGCTCAAACCTCTTGGGTCATGGGGAGGATGTGGCATCTCCTGGGAAAGGAATAGAGAGGAGGCTAGGAGGCTGGGAGGCTGGGTTTGGAGTGTGTTGATTTTGAGAAGCATCTAGATAGGCTTCAGTGGGCACATGGAAACCTGGCAGACAGTCTAAGCCAGAGATAAGCAGTTTTCTCAAATGAAGGAAGGCTCTGGTATGGATGAGCATATCTGTTCCTGTGGTTGCCTAGGGCAACCACCATGGATACTCTAAGCTCTAGGAATTGATGGCTTTTTACCATGTCAAGAGAGAGTTTGCACAAAATGCCTTCCTGGGTCCCGACAGAGAGTCTGTGGCTCTGAGGACCACTGGGAAACAGCAGTGGGCTGCTGCCCACAGGATGGCCATCTCTCTGTCTACTCAGTTGCCGCCTGGCCCTAGCACTTCAGGCCTCAGCCCCCACACCTACTGCCTGCTCTTTGCAGCCATCTGCTCCCACGCTGAAAAGTACTGAGCTCTGAGCTTAGTACCCACAGAGGCAACAGAGCATGAGGAGGGTGGGTGAGAAAGGCAGGGTGGGGTGAAGTGGGCAGTAGGAAAGGGAGTGGATAGGAAGTCAAGGAGACTTGATTTCTGGTGTTATAACCTTGGGTGACCTTGGACAAGTCACTACCCCTTTCTGAACCTCTGTCCTCAAGCATTAGAGGTTAGATTGCTCTATTGATTTCCACAGTGGTCTGCAGTTCCAGGGTACTGCAAGTCCAGGAACTCATGGATCTGGAGAGCCTGGGCTGTGAGCACTCACTGGCTCTCACATCTATTATCTGTGTCTTCCCGTACAGGACAGGGTGTGATCAGAGCTTCCTGGCTGTGGGGTGAAAGGTTCCTTCCCTAACCCTCCTTACCCTTTTCCTAGCCAGCTAGTCCAACAGAGAGAGAAGCTTAATTGCTCTCAGCTTCAGCCAGACCCTCCCTTTGCCTGGTGGGGCAGCCCTGGACTGCCTATAGAGTCCCTACTGGCCCAGAGAGGCAGGTGGACCCTGCAGCTCAGTATCTCCTAACTGCCTGCCCTGGACCACCTTTCCCAGCCCATCAAGGGTTTCTATCTTCCAGGAGCCTCTGTATAGCTGGGGGGAGCATCCTCTAAACTCATGAGCCTGTATTACTGTCTAAACAAGACCCCAATCCTTATAGTGTGAGCCTCAGCCTGGGTCCTCCTCCTTGGGGTGCAGGGTGTGACACACAGGGGTGGGCCACCTGCTTCACTCCACATGCAGAGGTAACAAGGCTTAGAGTTCATAATGGCAGTCAGGAGAAATAAAGTCCTCCCATGCCAGCAATGGCCACTGAGATGTTGCCATGGTAAAGGGGAATCAGCAGACCAGCTGGTGCTGGAAGAACTGTCAGAACTTTGACAGTGATACTAAGGCCAGTGGAGTGCACAGGACAAAGCTTCATTCTGCTCCAACAGCATAAGGGAAGAAAGGCCCTTTGACCCCTGACTAGGTTTTACCGTCACCTTGGTTCTAAGTTCAACTCTAAGGATTCTTAGAGTCTACTGCTTATTTGTGAGCTTAGAAGACAGGATAAGAAACAAACAACACCTAGTCCTTGACAACCACACCCTACTATGTGAAAGCATGTTCCCAAGCCCCAAGGAAGCAGAGAAGGGAAAGGCAGAGCTCCTCATTTTCAGGTATTTATTACCCGCTTGGGAGACAATGACAAAGAGATTTCAACGCCATGTGCCAGAAGAAGATGTGAGCAGTACAGCTATGGATGATGAGTCCCAGGTCCTCCTGGTGTCCACACCTGTGGTTTAGTTCTCTCCACCTGCTCTGTGCAGGGACAGGGTTGGGCTGATGTTGCCTCCACAAACCTCAAAGCAGGCTCTGATCAGTAGGGGCTGGACAGCCCACTCGTTGCCCACTCTGTTGAGCATAACCCCCTCCAGGGTAGGCTTATCATTCCCATTTTCCATCAGGGGAGATGGAAGCTTGGAGAAGTCAGGCAACCCACACAGTTCAAGGGCAGGACCCAGATTCATAAGCAGGTTCCTCAGATTCCTAAACCCATGAGGGATGGGAGAGAAGAAACTGACCTAAAAGATGTGGGCTCTGATCAGGCAGAAGTCAGTGGACAAATGGGAGAGGAATATTCCAAGAAAGGGAACAGAGCAAAGAAAACATTTAAAGGATTAAATTCAACATGAGAAACATTTTGCCATTTGTTTGAGTCAAGTAATTTATGCTCTAGACTTGTTTCTGCTTAACTCCATGGAATGCTTAATCTTTCTGAAATTTAATTCCCTTTCTTGCAAAATGGGGTATACTTACAGGGTTGTAGGGATGCTGTGTTAAATGTAGGTGCTTTTGGATGGTTAGGCAGTGTATAAGTGCAGTGTTGTTAAATACATTCCATTTATAGGTGACCACCAAGTTAAGGGCAATATGTGTGAAAAAAGCCATGGGGTATCAAGAACTGCCAGGAAAGGATGCAAGCAGAAGCCTCTCACGATGCTGCCCCCTACTTCTGGTGTATCCCAAGTTTCTGTGAAGCTCTTCACTGCCCCCTTCTTCCACAAGATGAGTGGCTATAAGAGGAAACATCCCAGTGAGGAGGCAGGGGTAGTGTGCTGGTGGAGTTCACCTTCACTGGCCACCCTGCATGACAGTTCTGCCTGGGGTCTGGGCTGTGAGTGCAGAAAATGCAGTTCAGAACTGGTGCAGGGAACCCCCTGGTGAGCGATCCTAAGACTCAGTGATCCTGAGGCTCTACAAGCCAACGCCCACTGTCCCTGCTCCCCACAGCCACGTCCAAATCATGCCTATCCTAGACTCCCTTGACTGTGGGTCCCAAGGCCTCTCAGACTTGGCTGTTCCAGCTGCCTTGGCCTCCACAAGGAAAAGCCTTTTTTATTTCTATCTCTGTGTGTGTGTTTACTAAATTTAACCTTATTTCTGTAAAACTATTCAAAAAATAGGAAAAAAAAATAGAAAGTTGCAATCACCCCAGAGCCCACCACCTAAAAATAACTTAAAAATTTTGTGTGTGTATGAATGTTATTCCAGAATTTACCCAAACCTATATGCAGAAGAACAGATTTATGGAAATAATTATGTAAAATGGCATTTTAATACACAGCTTTTTTTAAGAAGCAAAGGCATTAAATTCAGTTTTCACTGAATTTATCATGAAAAAAAATGAAAAAGACTAGCAAATTTCAGATGAATTTTTCTTTTGTTTGAGGCAGATAATTTGTACTCTATTATTTCAAAATATTTTCAAAACATATGGAAAAGTAGAGTGAACAATAAAATGACCTTACTGTCCACTTTTAAATTTTTTTTTTCAACGTTTTTTATTTATTTTTGGGACAGAGAGAGACAGAGCATGAACGGGGGAGGGGCAGAGAGAGAGGGAGACACAGAATCGGAAACAGGCTCCAGGCTCCGAGCCATCAGCCCAGAGCCTGACGCGGGGCTCGAACTCACGGACTGCGAGATCGTGACCTGGCTGAAGTCGGACGCTTAACCGACTGCGCCACCCAGGCGCCCCCTTACTGTCCACTTTTAACAAATCTGGACATGCGCCTAGGTTACGAAGTTCTTCTTTCTTCTTTTCTTTTTCAATGAAAATGTTAATGTAAAAAGAATTCATTAACAGAAATATACCTATAGGCATGATTTCCCAACCAGTCAAATTCTGTTCCTGGATGCTGGACACTGGGTACTCAACACCTACCCCCCCCCCCCCCCCCCCCACACCTCTGTAGTCAAACCAGTGCTTAAGTCAGACACCAGGCCCTGCAAGCATTTTACATTCATTGTCTTGTATGCTCACCCTTATCTAGAAAGTCTGCCCTGTTATTATCCCTGCTCTGGGCAAATGAGAGCTCAGAGGGCAAAGCAACCAGTTCAGGTGTAAATGACAGAGCTGGGATACAAATTCAGGTCTGTCAGACATCAGAGCCTGGTGCTAGAGATAATTTTTAAAGGATTTTGGATTCCATGTAAGCTGCTCAGGTACTTAAGCTGACAAGGAACAAAAACTCTGGATGAAAAAAGATTTCAAGAGCAGCCGGTAACATCAGAGCTCCACTACTCTAAGCAAAGTGAGAGGAAATTTCTGTCCAGAACATCGTCTCCCTGGACTTCCTATAAGAAAAGTTTGTTTTGGAGTCCTCTCTTCTCCCTACTGTGTCAGACAGTGAGACTGAGTAGAGCATCATTCAAAAGATGATGGAACCTGAGCATGACAGGGCCACCCTTGCCGATGCTTCCTGAATTCAACCAATTGATCAAAATCCAGTGAGCTGTGACTCTCAGATATTAGCTACAGATGAAGCTATTTTTAAAAGTTCAAAAGTCAAAAATGATCACTTTTGGGGGGATCATTTTGCAATAATGACTGAGGCTTTTTAAAAAAAAAAAACAGTAAAAATGTATCTCTTGAGAACTTTGGAGCTCAAAGCCAGCCTGATGTGCCAGCCACCAGCTCCAAGGGCACAGAGACAGTGAGACGAGCCAGTCTGACACCATGTACACTGGGGCCACCGCAGCCGCCACCTCCAGCTGCAGTTTCAGTTCCTCAGTCCTGCCTAATCAACAGGGCACCAAAGGACCTGTGTATGAACTGCACCAGTCAGGGTGCACACAGGAGGCCGAAATCACACCAGTAATTTGAACAGGAAAAAAATGTAACATAGAAGTGTACTAAGTAGTAACAAGAGATTCACTACTGAGAGGGGATAAAAGAGCTCTAAGAAATACTGTAGGGCTAAGGGGGGAGCTCCAAGGAAGTCTCAGCCAACTTGGCTGACACTCAGACCTCAGGGAGAGGGTGTTCATGGGGTTTTCTGAGCCACCTCTGGTCTGTACCCAGGGCCCAGACTGGTGATCAGGGAGCCTCTCCAGGGTATTAGCAAATCTCAGTGGAAGGTGAAAGCCCCTGGGTGTCACACATGCCACTGGCAACCATACCATAGGAGCCAGAAAGGGGAAACACCTGCAACCAAGCAAGAGGAGAAGTGCTTTCCTTCTGCAATGTCTTTCCAGAACCTCCTAGTGACAAATCTAACAACAACAACAAAATGTTTACAGGGTCCAGCTCCAGCATCACAAAGCAGGGCAGAGAAGCTTGATTTGGAGTTGAGAAGCCATAAATGAGTATCTAGCTGCAGCACTGTTTGCAACAGCCCCAAACTAGAAATAACCCACATGCTCATCTATAAAAAAGGATAAGTAAGCAAAATGTGGTAGAAACATACAAAGGAATAGGACATTGCAGTAAAAATGAGTGAATTCTAGCCACACACAATTACATGGCTGAACCTTAGAAACATAAAGTTGAGTGGGTAAAGAAGCTGCAAAAGACAACATACTTACAAAGCTTAAAAACCAAAGAGGTTAGAGTGGGAGAGAGCCAAAGCATAAGAGACTCTTAAAAACTGACAACAAACTGAGGGTTGATAGGGGGTGGGAGGGAGGGGAGGGTGGGTGATGGGTATTGAGGAGGGCAGCTTTTGGGATGAGCACTGGGTGTTGTATGGAAACCAATTTGACAATAAATTTCATATATTGAAAATAAAATAAAATTAAATAAAAATTAAAAAAAAACAATAAAATGACTGACATGTAATTTAGCTATACATATAGACATAGAGGAAGCTATTTTTAAATGAGCAAAATAGAGGCACCTGGGTGGCTCAGTCAAGTGTCCAACTTTGGCTCAGGTCATGATCCTGTGGTTCGTGGGTTCAAGCCCCACATTGGGCTCTGTGCTGACACCCCAGAGCCTGGAGCCTGCTTCAGATTCTGTGTCTCCATCTCTCTCTACCCCTCCCCCCTCTCTTAAAAATGAATAAAAATTTTTTAAAAAATTTTTAATGAGCAAAATAATGAAAAAAATATCCAGAGGAGTGGTTACCTCTAGGAGCGAGATGGATATAGGACTAGGGAGAAGCACATGGTAGTGTCAAATATATTGGTAATATTCTAGTTCTTATATTGATGGCAAGTTCATGAGCATTCATTTAGTCACTTTGCCTCATAATTTACATGAATATAACACTTGTTACACATATACTTCTGTACATGTCAAATACTGCTTAATAAAGTAAAAGGAATCAAATCGTATGAGGTGAGTTGGGAGTTACCTGCTCTAACAACAGCTCCTGTTCAAAAAGCCTGGATATCTTAATTGATACAGCTCCATATAAACCAGCACGTGCCAGACTATTGGCAAAACAAATGCAAACCTTGCAGAAACATAAGCAAAGTGCCCAGGACAAAGGAAGCTGTGGTCCCTGCTCTATCACTCTGTGAGGATCAGATTACATTGGGCTATCCGTCCCCAGTCCTGAGGGACCTTCCAGGAACACAGACCATCTGGAGCACTTTCCAGTAACACACAAATGGCTTTCATGTAGAATGAAGACCAGATTTAGCCCAGGTAGTTCACAACCTGGAACAATAGTAGGAGAAGTTGGAGGGAATTGGATCTTGGCTCAATTAAAAGAACCATGTGTAAAACTGAATATGACAAGTGTTGGTGAAGATATGAAGAAAATGTAATCCTTGTTTCTTGCTGATGGAGATGTAAAATGGTACAACCATTGTGGAAAATGGTATGGCATTTCCTCAGAAAATTAGACATTACAATGTAATCCAGCAATTCTACTTCTGGGTATCTATCCAAAAGAATTGAAAACAGAGACCCAAACAGATAATGTTTGTGACAGCATTATTCCCAGCAGCCAAACATGAAAGCAACCCAAGTACCTATTGACAAATGAATGGATACAGAAAATGTGGTCTATACGTACAGTGAAATATTATTCAATCTTAAAAAGTAAGGAAATCCTGTCACATGCTACAACATGGATGAACCCTGAGGACATTATGCTAAGTGAAATAAGCCAGGCACAAAAGAACAAAACTCTGTAGGATTCTACTTACATGGGGTACTAGAAGAGTCAAATGCATAGAGACACAAAGCAGAATGGTGGTTACCAGGAGCTACGTGGAGGGGCTGGGGGAGGTAGTGGTTAATGGACACAGAGTTCTAATTTGGGAAAACAAAAAAAGTTCTGGAGATGGATGGTGGGGATGCTTGCACAACAATGAGAATGTACTTAATGCCACTAAACTGTGCACTTAAAAAATAGCAAATTTTAGGGGTGCCCGGGTGGCTCAGTCGGTTAAGTGCCTGACTCTTGACTTTGGCTCAGGTCGTGATCTCATGGTTTGTGAGTTCAAGCCCCAAGTCAGCCCTGTGCTGACAGCATGGAGACTGCTTAAGATTCTCTCTCTCTCCTCCTGTTTCTGCCCCTCACTCCCTCTCAAAATAA
>NW_026057888.1:0-50000 GCF_023721935.1 Panthera uncia
ACAAATAGGTAGCCTGGGGAAATAGGGAAGACTCAAACAAATGCAATCAGAATTGAAAGAGGAGACATAACTGAACTAAAGACATGAAAAGGATCATTAAAGAAAAACTTAGGTATTTATAGGCCAACAATTAGATCACCAGGAACAAATTACACATTTTATGCCATAATGTAGTCCACCAAAACTGTTTCATGAACAATACAAAATGAGCAAAAGAAAAATTAATAAGATTTCTCTATCTAAAACCTCACCCTCTAAAAAATCTTCCTAGGAGTCCATGGCTTTATTAAAACTTCTACTAAGTATTTAAAGAGGAATTAATGCCAATATTTCTCAAACTATTACAAAACACTGATAAAAAAGAGCATTCCCAAATGCATTTTGTGAGGACAGCATTGCTCTCACACCAAAGCCAAAGAAAGACACGAGAAGAAGGGAAACTACAGGTCACTATCTCAAATGAACATACATGTAAAATTCCTTCACAAAATGTGAGCACACTGAATTCAACAGAACATTGAGAGGATCATACAACATAATCCAGTGTGATTCACTCCAGGGATGCAAGGATCCTTCAACATACAGAACTGCATAAATGTGATGTCCTCCATTAACAGAGGGAACAATTCAATCAAAGCTATCCTTTTTTGATTCAAAACAACATTAGACAAAATTCAACACATGTTCATCATTTAAAAATAACCCAATTAAAAAGGAATTGAAGGAAATTACCTCCACATGAACATGGCCACTATGAAAAGCCCGCACCGGACAGCATATTGACCGGTAAAATACTGAAGGCTTTCCTGTCAAATCAGGATCCAGGCAATGATGGTCACACCTAACATAAGTATTCCACATGATAATGGGAAAAATACATATGCCACCTCAAACTATGTCATTTTGTTACATTGCTTATTTGGATGAAAGTCACTTGAGAAATAGTACAAGTACACTCAGATTCTCCAGTGTCCTTTGACAGCAGGATATAAAGCTCCCTTACATGTACCAGGAGGGAAGAACCACCGTTAGCACCAGTATAAGGACACAGGGACAAGAAGGCTGTGCAAACAAACCTAGTTACTTAGTGACTAACATAATACCCCAAACTTAACTCTTGCCAAACCCAATGTTTTGTTGTCTGAAAGTCACAAGTGCCACCTGCTTTGTCCTACCTCTCGGTGTCATATCATTAGGAAGGCCATGCACTTACAAAATGAAATTTATTGTCTCCTGTAGATGTGTCTTATTTCAATTTAATCCTTACACCAGGTAAATCCCAGAATAAAAGAAGGGAAAAGCTTTCTTCTCCTATGACTGGAAGATGTAACCAGAAAAAAATAGGGAATAAAAATAATAAAAGACATTTAAATCAGTAGGAAGGAACAAAAATTACCTGTTTGCAGATGACATGATCTTAAACATAACAAAACCCTAGAGATACCACAAAAATTATTAGAACTACATTTAACAATGAGGGAAATTGCAGGATACAAAATGAACACCAACAACAAAAAAAGCACCTGTGATTGTACGCACCCGCATGGAAATATATGCAAAACAAATCACAAACTTATACAAGTGAAAATGATACAGAATAAGGTATTTTGGAATAAACTTCAAAAATATGTAAAAAAACTTGTAGAGTGAAAATTACCTGTGTTGATGAAAGACCTGGAAAAATGCACACATGCTTGCAAATATAACTGTGCTCACCGATTAGAATTATTCATATTGTCACAGCACCATCCACACAACCTAATGTAGAAGTGAATCCCTAACCCTGTCGCACACTTTTAAAGAATCAAATCTAAGTCTGGAGCTTGATATATATGTCAGAGCACATGCAAACAGGGCCCTCTCTGTGCTGATAAACCAGCCCATCCCAGACCCTGCAGCTGGGAGAGGAGCCCCAGCCCCGGAGGTAACAGGTGTTCCCATTCTGTCATCAGGACAGAACACAGAAACCTTACCATGGAGTTTGTGCTGGGCTGGGTGTTCCTGGTTGCTCTTTTAAAAGGTAATTCATGGTGAACTGGATACACTGAGTATGTGAGTGGGTATGAGTGAGAACCAGTGGATGTGTGACAGTTTCCTGACCAAGATGTCTTGGGTCGGCAGGAGTCCACTGTGACGTGCTGGTGGTGGAGCCTTGGGGAGACCTGGTGAAACCTGGGGGGGTCCCCGAGACTCACCTGTGTATCCTCTGGATTCACCTTCAGTGGCTATGACATGAACTGGGTCCGCCAGGCTCCAGGAAAGGGGGTGCAGTGGGTCACATATATTAGTAATAGTGGAGGTAGCACAAGCTACGCAGACTCCGTGAAGGGCCGATTCACCATCTCCAGAGACAATGCCAAGAACATGCTGTATCTGCAGATGAACAATCTGAGGGCCGAGGACATGGCCACGTATTACTATGCAAGAGACGTGGTGAGGGGACATCACTGGGAGCCCAGACAAAACCTCTCTGCAGGAGGGGATCAGAACCACCAGGGGGTGCACACTATACACAATTCTGGTTTGTGTTCCCAGGAGCAGGTGCACATGGAGGTTACAGGCAGGTTTTCTGTCAGGGTCTGGGGCTTCCTCTCCACACAGAAGTTTCCCCAGGGAGCCTCCCTGGATATATGATTCTCTGTTTAACTATTAATTATCTGAATTAGCAACTGTGTTGTCACAGGGAAACTAGACTAACATCCACAAAGACACAGTTGTTTGCATTTGCTCTACTCCAGTCCCTCAATATGAGTGAATTACAGATTTCCAGAGGCACAACAGCTGAACCGTTACAGGATTCCCAGATGCACTCCCTGTGCAGCTAGGACCACAGGATCCCACAGCTCCTCATTATCTTCACCCAGCCCTTGTCACAAACAACGTGACACATCTTTCATAGCACTTTGCTACTCAGGAGTTTAAATGAGCTACAGCTTTATTTAATTCCTCTAAATGAGAGACAAACCATCTCCATGTATTAGTCAAGATTCTCCTGAGGAACAGAACCCAAAGCACATTGGTTTCCATGACTAAATATGTTGAGAAGTCCCATGGTCTACTGTCACAAGCTGAAGACCCAGGAAAACCAATGATGTAATTCTTGTCTGATTCTGAACTACTGTCTAGTCTCAGAACGTGGAGAGCTGATGATGTAACTCTCAGAAAAAGGGCCGGAAGAGACCAATGTTCCAGTTCAAGCAAGCACATGGGAAGTAAAAATAAGGGAATCCTCCTCCCTCTGCATCGGATTCTACTCAGAACTATAATGAAATTGTTGGTGCCCAGGCAGACAGAAACCATGGATGGAAATCCCAATCTCTTCTGGAACACATCACAGATATCCACAGAAACAGTTGTGAATCTGGGCACCCATGGCACAGTCAAGATAACCCATAAAGTTAATCATGACAAGCCAACCTCCTGTAAACATGGAGCTCAAAGACTGAATATTTAAAAGTGGATGCCATCATTGGGCAGGAGCCTGTTGGGAATAACAGTGCTCCTGTGGAGAAGGAGCCCCGAGGTCCATAGGGAGTGCTGCGGCTTGAGGATCCCCTGGATCACATTGGGTGAGACAGTTACTTTCTTGGGGTGCATTTGGGAGACAGGTCATTGCCTCTCGTGGGGCAGGAGAGCTGACAGGCACCATTGCACTGCCTTGGTCATTAGCATAGGAGCCTCTGCTGAGAGCAGCTAACTGAACACTGCCTTCTTGTTCTTCCTCACCATGAACTCCAAGCCTCTAGTGTTCATGCAACTGCCCTTCTGGAATAACCAGCCCCAGGCACAGCACAGTGTGACCCTCTCCCAGAGGATCAGTGGGGTCCGTGTCACATTAAGTTCATACAATTTGTTGTATTAAAACCCAGCTGGAGGTCTGAGATAAAACATAAAAGCCCTGAGCTGCCAGGTGGGCCAATGGCTTGGACACAGATAGGGTGAAGGCAGAGTTCTGAAGGAAGTCTGGGACCCATGAGTACAGATTGTCCTCTCTGTGTGAGGGCTTCTTGAACAGGAGAGGCAGGGAACTCCAATTGCAGGGACTAGAGGGGGAGCTGATGCCAATATTTCCTCCCACCAATCACATGGCCAGAATTCAGTGAGTAGCACAGCACCCCCTCCCCCCGTAGAAACTGAGCCACTGACACCAAGGTATACCCACCTTGCCTTCCTCAGGTGCTTCCTTACTAGGGAAAGAGTGTCTGGAACCCAGACCACAATTGTACCCCTCCCTCCAAAGACCACCATATACCCCTACAGGCACCAAGTCTACTGACCATATAGTGAGGCATAGCTCACCTATAAGGGAGATAGGAATTAGCCTCTTTTAATAAGGAGACCAAATTCACCTACTTAAAACTCACAACGCTATGAACAAAGTTGAAAAACTCTTCACTGGAGGCAAGGAAAACTCTGCAGAGTACTGACCTGAGGGTCAGAGTATCCAATCCATGACAGCACAGTGTACACAGCAGATGAAAGAAATGCTTCCAGAATGTCAGATCCTCAACAGTATGTAAACATTTCTCAATAAAGACACTGCTCTAGAAGCAGAAAACATGACAGGAGTTTCCTAAAATACTTAAGAAAGCGGAGACATAGACATACACCATGATGGAGGAATTCATTCCATAAGAAAAACGATAAAAGGACATTGCCAGCGATATAATTAAAACAAATATAAATAATATGCCTCAAACAGAATTTAAAACCAATCATAAGGAAACAGAACTTTTAAAAACTATCATAAGGATACTAGCTGTGCTTGAGGAAAGCCTAGAAGACTTGAGGATACCCTGACTGCAGATGGAAAAGACCTAAAACACAGTCAGGCAGAAATTTTTAAAATATTGTAATCGAGATGTGAAACTGATTGGATATAATGAACTCAAGGCAGAAAGAAGCAAATGAATAAGTAAGTGACATGAAAGATAACATTATGTGAGAAATTAAGCAGGAAAGAAGAGGAAAAATAAATATTGCATCACAATTGTATACTTAGGGAATTCAGAAACCCAATAAAGTGTAATAAAAATCTTTTCAAGGGAGTCCCAGAAGAAGCAGAGAAGGAGAAAAAAGGGGAGAAGTTTTATCTGAGTGCATAATTGTGGAAAATTTCCACTAAATGGTGAAGGAAACAGACGTCTATATCTATGAGCTATAGAAAACTCCCATTAAAATTAAAAAAAAAAAAAGCAGGCCAACTCTGAGATATAACAAAGTAAAATTTCCAAAATACACAGAGGAAAAAAAAAACTATAAGAATGAAGACTGAAGAGTTTGCTAACGAATATGGGAAGATAAAAAAAGATTATGGCAGAGTGTCCACAGAAACCTGCAGGCAAGAATGGAGTGGCATGATATCCTCAAATGCTCAGTTGAAAATTAGGCAGTCAATAGGGGAGGAGACAAGATGGCGGAACAATGTGGGAGATTTAGGTTTGTCTCGCGTCCATGAAATACAGCCAGACCAACACTAAACCATCCTACACACCCAGAAAACTTATTGAGGATTAACACAACAATCTGCACAACCTGAACCACAGAATTCGACAAGTACGTGGTGCAGAGAGGTGACCTTGGGGAGCGAGAAGCTGTGGGAAGGGAGGTGCTTTTGAGGGTGGAGAGAGGACGGAGACTGGGGAGTGGGGGAGAATATGGGAAAAGCACCCCTCCCCAAAAGCAGCTGGAGAGAAAGTGGAAAATTGGAAACAGTGTCAGAACTAATCTAAAAAGGGAGAAAGGAGAAAGGAGAGTGTGTAAATTCCATTAAGACTATGAACAAGGGAGCACAAAGGCTGCAACTCTTAGCTTGATACCTGGAGGTGCTCTGGTGGGAAGGCAGAATCCCAGGAACAGAGTAGGGTCCAAGATGTTCTCAGTCCACATGGGGAGAGGCGGTTACACTGCTGGAAGGACATTTGGTGGAGACTGTTGAAGCCACCTGGTCCCAGCAGACCCCAGAAAACGGCATTTGCTGGTGCTGGAACAAGGTCGTTTAGTGTGAAGCCTGGTGCCAGATGTGTGTTGTGATTTTTTACAATCCCTGGAATGCTGCTGCTACACTCTCTCGTAAGTTTTTTTCTGGGGTGGGCTGGCACCTGGCCACAGTCGCAGGGCAGTAGCAAAACAGGGTCCAGCAAGTGTTCCTGGGTACAGCTGACATTTGGCTATTGCTCATTTGGCCATTGCTCGGTGAGATCCACCCACAGAGGGGCAGAACAGGTCAAAGCCGCAGTCCTTTGGACGTAAGGGGCCAGGGAAAAAACCACATCTGAGACAAAACTTGGGAGAGAGGTGTGGCCTGGGGCCTGGTCACAGAGAGTGAAGGAGTGGGGAGTGGATGAGAGATGAAGACTGAGGACAGGTGCGTGATTGCTGATCCGGGAAAACAGACTGGGTAGCTGGGTGGCGCCATTTTCACCTCTCCCGTGCATGCGCATATGCACCTATAAGCACTGCAACAATCCACCCCAGGAGGCTAGAAGCGCCTCCTAGTGGTGAGCAGAGCCATTACACTGAGCCCCGCCCAACTGGGCCAACTTGGGTCTTCAGGAACACAAGTCTCATTGCCAGCTTAGTTTATGGACTATAAAAGCTACATAGACTGCCATCTAGCGGATAACAAAGTAATTTCAGTCCTACTTCAATCTGTTAGCAGGTTCATCTACTCAATTTTCTTCCTCTTTTTCTTTTTCTCTTTTACACTTTTCTTTTTCTTGAATGCAGAAAGAGAAAAAAATCATTTTTATTATCAATTTTTATTAAAAATATTTTTCTTTAATTTTTATTACTATATTTTTTGCATTTGTGTTATTTTTTTCAAATTCTATTTTACTTCCAACATTTTATTTTAGTCTACTTCAGTGTATTCCCCTTTTCAAATTTCCAAATAGTTTCTTTTTTATTTTTTTCTTTTTCTTTTTTCTCTTCTTCGTTTCTGTTGTTTTTCCAGAATGCAGAAAGAGAAAAACTTCATTGTACTTTCAATTTATATTAAAAATATTTTTATTTAATTTTTTACTATATTGTTTGCTTTAACGTAAATTTCTTCAAATGCTATTTTACTTCCATCATTTTCTTTTAGTCTACTACAGTGTATTCACTATTTGAATTTTCAAACGATTTCCTTTTTTTTCTTTTATCTTTTTTCTGTTTTTCATTTCCTTTCTTTTTTCTTGAATACAGAAAAAGAAAAAAATCACATTTATTTTTAATTTTTATTAAAATATTTTTCTTTACTCTTTTATACTATGTTATTTAATTTTATGTATATTTTTTCAAACTATTTTTACTCCCATCATTTCAATTTAGTCTACTTCAGTGTATTCATTTTTTAAAATTATCAGATTATTTCCTTTTTTTCTCCGCCCCTTTCTTTTCTCCAATCTGTCAAACCACTTTCAACACCCAGACCAAACACACCTAGGATCTAGCATCATCCATTTGATTTGTGTGTGTGTGTTTGTGTTTAAATTTTAATTTTAATATTTTTGTAATTTTATCTTTTTATTTCAATTTCGTGAACTCATTAATTCCTTTTCTCCCTTCAAAATGACAAAACGAAAGGATTCACCCAAAAAGAAAGAGCACGAAGAAATGACAACCAGGGATTTAACCAACACAGGTACAAGTAAGATGTATGAACCAGAATTTAGAATCACAATAAGAAGAATCCTAGCTGCAGTCAAAAATGGATTAGAATCCCTTTCTGCAGAGATACAAGAAGTAAAAAAAAATAGCCAGGATGAAATTAAAAATGCTACAACTGAGCTGCAATCACGGATGGATGCAGCTGTGGCACGGATGGATGAGGCAGAACAGAGAATCATCGATACACAGCACAAACTTATGGAGAATAATGAAGCAGAAAAAAGAGGGAGATTAAGCAAAAGAGCACGATTTAAGAATTCGAGAAATCAGTGACTCATTAAAAAGGAACAACATGAGAATCATAGGGCTCCCAGAAGTGTAAAAGAAAAATAGGGGTAGAAGGGTTATGTGAGCAAATCATAGCGTAAAACTTTCCTAACTAGAGCAAAGACACAGACATCTAAATCCAGGAAGCACAGGGGGCCCCCATTAGTTTGAACAAAAACCAACCATCAACAAGGCACATCACAGTCACATTGACAAAGTACCCCGGAAAGGAGAGAATAATAAAACCAACAGGGAAACAAATTCCCTAAATTACAAGGGAAGACTGATCAGGTTTGCAGCAGACCTATCCACAGAAACTTGGCAGGACAGAAATGAGTGGCGGGATATATTCAGTGTGCTAAATCAGAAAAATATGCAGCCAAGAATTCTGTATCTATCAAGGCTGTCATTCAAAATAGAAGGAGAGATAAAAAGATTTCCATACAAAAAAAAATTAAATGAGTTTGTGACCACTAAACCAGCCCTGAAAGAAATTTTAAGGGTGACTCTCTGAGGGGAGAAAAGATGAAAATATATCTATATAAATAAATACATACCAAAAGCAACCGAGATTAGAAAGATCAAAGAATACCACCAGAAACTCCAACTCTACAAGCATCATAATGACAATAAATTCATATCTTTCAGTACTCACTCTAAACATCAATGAACTCAATGCCCCAATCAAAATACATAGGGTAACAGAATGGAGAAGTAAACAAGATCCACCTATATGCTTTTCACAAGAAACTCACTTTAGACCTAAAGACACCTCCAGATTGAAAATAAGGGGATGGAGAACCATCTATCATGCTAATGGTCAAAAAATAAAAGCTGGAGTAGCCATACTTATATCAGACAATCTAGATTTTAAAATAAAGACTGTATCAAGAGATGCAGAAGGGCATTATATCATTCATAATCAAAGGGTCTATCCACCAAGAAGTCCTAACAATTGTAAATATTTATGTGCCAAATGTGAGAGCACTCAAATATATAAATCAATTAATCACAAATATAAAGAAACTCATCGCTAAGAATGCCATTACAGTAGGAGACTTCAACACCCCACTCACAGCAATGGACAGATCTAATGAAAAAATCAACAAGAAAACAATGGCTTTGAATGACACAGTGGGCCAGATAGATTTAACAGATATATTCAGAACATTTCATCCTAAAGCAACAGAATATGCATTCTTCTCCAGTTCACATGGAACATTCTCCAGAGAAGACCATATACTGGGACACAAATCAGCCCTAAGAAAGTCAAAAAGATCGACATCATACCATGTATATTTTTAGACCACAATGCTATGAAACTCAAAATCAACCACAAGACAAAATTTGGAAAGGTAACAAATAATTAGAGACTGAAAACATCCTACTAAAGAATGAATGGACTAACCAAGCAGTTAAAGAGGAAATTGAAAAGTATACGGAAGTCAATGAAAATGATAACACCACAACGCAAACCTCTAGGATGCAGCAAAGGCGGTCATAAGAGGAAAGTATAGAGCAATGCAAGCCTTCCTTAAGAAGGAAGAAAGTTCTCAGACACACAACCTAACCGTACGCCTTAAGGAGCTGGAAAAAGAACAGCAAATAAAACCCAAAACCAGAAGAAGACAGGAAATAATAAAAATTAAAGCAGAAATTAATGCTATCGAAACCAAAACAAACAAACAAACAAACAAACAAACAAAAACAAACAAACAATAAAACCCAAAACCACAGTAGAACAGATCAATGACACTAAAAGCTGGTTCTTTGAAAGAATGAACAAAACTGATAAACCACTATCCCGTTTGATCAAAAAGAGAAAGGAAAGGACTGAAATAAATAAAATCAAGGATGACAAAGGGGACATCACAACCAACACAACAGAAATAAAAACAAGAAAAAGAGAATATTATGAGCAATTATATGCCAATACAATTGGCATTCTGGAAGAAATGGACAAATTCCTAGAAACATATACACTACCAAAACTGAAACAGGAAGAAATAGAAAATTTGAACAGACCCATAACCAGTAAGGAAATCGAATTAGTAATCAAAAATCGGCTAAAAGACAACAGTCTAGGACCAGATGGCTTTCCATGGGAATTCTACCAAACATTTAAGGAAGAGGTAACACCTATTCTCTTGAAACTGTTCCAAAAAATTGAAATGGAAAGTAAACTTCCAAACTCTTTCTATGAATCCAGCATTACCTTGATTCCAAAAGCAGACAGAGACCACACTAAAAAGGAGAACTACAGACCAATTTCACGATGAACATGGATACGAAAAATCCTCAACAAGATATTATCCAACCAGAAAAAATAATACATTAAAAAAATTATTCACCACAACCTAGTGGGATTTATACCTGGGATGCAAAGCTGGCTCAATATCTGCAAAACAACTAATATAATTCATCACATCGATAAAAGAGAGGACAGGAACCATATGATCCTGTCAATAGATGCAGAGAATTCACTTGACAAAATACAACATCCTTTCTTGATAAAAACCATCAAGAAAGTAGGGATACCTTGAACATACCTCAAGATCATAAAAGCCATATATGAATGACCCAATGGTAATATCATCCTCAATGGGAAAAACTGAGAGCTTTCCCCCTAAGGTCAGGAACAAGACAGGGATGTCCACGCTCGCCATTGTTATTCAACATAGTATTGAAAGTCTTAGCCTCTGTAATCAGACAACCCAAAGATAAAAGGCATCCAAATCTTCCAGGAAGGGGTCAAACTTTCACTCTTCACAGATGACATGATACTCTATATGGAAAGCCCAAAAGACTCCACCATAAAACTGCTAGAATTGATTCATGAATTCAGCAAAGTGGCAGGATATAAAATCAATGCAGAGAAATCGGTTGCATTCCTATACACCAACAATGAAGCGACAGAAAGAGAAATCAAGGAATCAATCCAATTTATAGTAGCACCAAAACGCATAAAACACTAGGAATAAATCTAACCAAGAGACGAAAACTCTATACACTGAAAACTATAGAAAGCTTATGAAAGAAATTGAAGAAGACAAAATATGGAAAATATTCCATGCTCCTGGATAGGAAGAACAAATATTGCTAAAATGCCGATAGTACCCAAAGAAATCTACATATTCAATGCAATACCGATCAAAGTGACACCAGTATTCCTCACAGAGCTAGACAAATAATCCTAAAATTTGTATGGAACAGAGAAGACCCCGAATAGCCAAAGCGATCTTGAAAACAAAACCAAAGCAGGAGGAATCACAATCCCAGACTTCAAGTTATACTAAAAGTTGTAATCATCAAGACAGTATGGTACTGGCACAATAACAGACACTCAGGGGCATCTGAGTGGATCAGTCAGTTATGTGTTCAACTTTGACTCAGGTCACGATCTGGCAGTTCGTGAGTTAGAATCCCACATCAGGCTGTGTGCTGACATCTCAGAGCCTTGAGCCTGTTTGGAATTCTGTGTCTCCCTCTCTCTCAGAACCTCCCCCACTCATGCTCTGTCTCTGTCTCTGAAAATAATAAATAAATGCCAAAAAAATTAAAAACAAAAACAAGAACAGACACTCATATCAATGGAACAGAATACAAAACCCAGAAATGGATTCACAAACGTATGGCCAATGAAACTTTGACAAAGCAGGAAAGACTATCCAAAGGAATAAAGACAGTGTCTTCAGCAAGTGGTGCTGGGAAAACTGGACAGCGACATGCAGAAGATGAACCTGGACCACTTTCTTACACCATTCACAAAAATAAACAAAATGGGCGAAAGACCTCAATGTAAGTCAGGAAGCCGTCAAAATCCTCGAGGAGAAAGCAGGCAACAACATCTTTGATCTTGGCCGCACCAGCTTCCTACTCAACACGTTCCCGGAGGCAAGGGAAACAAAAGCAAAAATGAACTACTGGGACCTCATCAAAATAAAAATCTTCTGCATAGTAAAGGCAACAATCAGCAAAACTAAAAGGTAACTGACAGAATGTGAGAAGATATTTGCAAATGACATCTCAGATAAAGGGTTAGTAACCAAAATCTATGAATTTATCAAATTCAACACCCAAAATACAAATAATCCAGTGAAGAAACGGGCAAAAGACATGAATAGACAATTCTCCAAAAAAGACATCCAGATGGCCAACCGACACAGGAAAAAATGCTCTACATCACTCATCATCACAGAAATGCACACAAAACCCTAATGAGATATCACCTGACACCTGTCAGAATGGCTAACATTAACAACTCAGGCAACAACAGATGTTGGCAAGGATGCAGAGAGAGGATCTCTTTTGCATTCTTGGGGACAATGCAAGCTGGTGCAGCCACTCTCAAACCTGTATGGAGATTCCTCAAAAAACTAAAAATAGAACTACCCTACGACGCAGAAATGGCACTACTAAGCATTTATCCACGGGACACATGTGTTCTGTTTCAAAGGGACACATGCACGCCCATGTTTATAGCATCAGTATCAACCATAGCGAAAGTATGGAAAGAGCCAAATGTCCACTGATGGATGAATGGATAAAGAAGATGTGGTATATATACACAATGGCAATCAAAAAGAGTGAAATATTGCCATTTGCAACTACGTGGATGGAACTGGAGGGTATGATGCTAAGTGAAATTAGTCAGAGAAAGACAAACTCATATGACTTCACTCATATGAGGACTTTAAGAGACAAAACAGATGAACATAAGGGAAGGGAAACAAAAATAATATAAAAACATGGAGGGGACAGAGCATAAGAGACACATAAATATGGAGAACAAACAGAAGGTTACTGGAGGGGTTGTGCGAGGGGGAATGGGCTAAACCGATAAGTGGCACTAAGGAATCTACTCCTGAAATCATTGTTGCTCTATACACTAATTTGGATGTAAATTTTAAAAAATAAAAATAAATAAATAAATAAATAAATAATATTTTAAAAAAGAAAACAATGGGTATCTTGATATTGAGGTAAAAATTTCTTAAAGATTATGCCAAAACGCCATTAATAAAGGTAAAACTCCGTAACTGAAAAAAAAAAAGACTTCTTCATATTGTCACACCACCATCCACACAAACTAATGTAGAAGTGTCTCCCTAACCCTGTCATTCACTTTTAAAGAATCAAATCTAAGTCTGGACTTGGATATATATGTGAGAGCACATGCAAATAGGGCCCTGTCTGTGCTGATAATACCAGCCCAGCCCGACCTTGCAGCTGGGAGAGGAGCCCAAGCCCCAGGAGTCCCAGGTGTTCCCATTCTGTGATCAGGACAGACACAGACACCTCACCATGGAGTCTGTGCTTGGCTGGGTGTTCCTTATTGCTATTTTAAAAGGTAATTCATGGTGAATGAGAGACACTGAGTATGTGAGTGGATATGAGTGAGAACCAGTGGATGTGTGACAGTTTCCTGACCAAGATGTCTTGTGTCTTCAGGTGTCCAGTGTGACGTGCAGCTGGTGGAGTCTGGGGGAGACCTGGTGAAGCCTGAGGGGTCCCTGAGACTCACCTGTGTAGCCTCTGGATTCACCTTCAGTAGCTATGGAATGAGCTGGGTCCGCCAGGCTCTAGGTATGGGGCTGCAGTGGGTCGCATGTATTACTTATGGAGGTAGCACATACTACGCAGACTCTGTGAAGAGCCGATTCACAATCTCCAGACATAACGCCAAGAACATGCTGTATCTGCAGATGAACAACCTGAGGGTCGAGGACATGGCCACATATAACTGTGCAAGAGACACAGAGAGGGGACCCTACTGGGAGCCCAGACACAAATCTCCCTGCAGGAGGGGATCAGCACCGACAGGGGCTGCACACTATGCACAATTCTGATTTGTGTTCCCAGGAGCAGATGCACATGGAGGCTACAGGCAGGCTTCCTTTCAGCATCTTGGGCTTCTTCTCCACACAGCAGTTTCCCCACGGATCCTCCCTGGATATATGATTCTGTGTTTACCTATTAATTATCTGAATTAGCAACTGTGTTGTCATAGGGAAACTAGTTTAACATGCACAAAGACACAGTTGTTTGCATTGCTTACTCCGGTCCCTCAACATGAGTGAATTACAGATTTCCTGAGGCACAACAGCTGAACCGTTACAGGATTCCCAGATGCACTCCCTGTGCAGCCAGGACCACAGGATCCCACAGCTCCTCATTATCCTCACCCAGCCCTTGTCACAGTCAAACAACGTGACACATCTTTCATAGCACTTTGCTACTCAGGAGTTTAAATGAGCTACAGCTCAATTTAATTCCTCTAAACTAGAGATAAACCATCTCCATGTATTAGTCAAGATTCTCCTGAGGAACAGAACCCAAAGCACATTGGTTTCCATGACTAAATATGTTGAGAAGTCCCATGATCTACTATCACAAGCTGAAGACCCAGGAAAACCAGTGATGTAATTCTAGTCTGATTCTGAACTACTGTCTAGTCTCAGAACGTGGAGAGCTGATGATGTAACTTTCAGAAAAAGGGCCGGAGGAAACCAATATTCCAGTTCAAGCAAGCACATGGGAAGTAAAAATGAGGGAATTCTTCCTCCCTCTGTATCGGATTCTACTCAGAACTATAATGAAATGGGTGGTGCCCAGGCAGACAGAAACCATGGATGGAAATCCCAATCTCTTCTGGAACACATCACAGACATCCACAGAAACAGTTGTGAATCTGGGCACCCATGGCACAGTCAAGATAACCCATAAAGTTAATCATGACAAGTCAACCGCCTATAAACATTAAGCTCAAAGTCTGAAGATTAAAAGTCAATGCCATCATTGGGGTGGAGCCTGGTGGGCATAGCAGTGTTCCTGTGGGGGAAGGCAGAGGCCCATAAGAGGAACTGTGGTCTGAGTATGCCCTGGGTCGCATGGGGAGAAACAATTCCCTTCTTGGAGTGCATTTTGTAGATGGGGCATTGCCTCTCATAGGACAGGAGAGCTGACAGGCAGCATTAAAATTCCCTGATCATTAGCATAGGAGCCTCTTCTGAGAGCAGCTAACTGGACGCTGTCTTCTTGTTGTTCTTCACCATGAACTCCAAGCCCTTAGTGTTCATGCAACTGCTCTTCTGGGGTAAAACAGCTCCAGGCACAGCACAGTGAGACCCTATCCCAGAAGATCAGTGGGGTCCCTGTCACATTTAGTTCATATGATTTGGTGTATTAAAACCCAGCTACAGCTCCTGAGATAAAACGTAAGAGCCCTGTGCCACCAGATGGGACAATGGCTTGGATGCAGACAGGGTGAAAGAAACTCTGACGGAAGCCTGGGACCCATTGTTTGAGGGCTTCCTGAACAGGGGATGCTGGGAACTCCAATTCCAGGACTAGAGAGGGAGCTGATGCCAATATTTCCTCCCACCAATCAGCATGGACAGATTTCACTCAGCAGCACAGCATCGCTAGTGGAAGCTGAGCCACTAACACCAAGCTCCACCTACTCCAGCCCCCATCAAGTGCTTGCTTCCTAGGAAAGAGTGCCTGGCACCAGACCACCGCTGTGCCCCTCCCTACAAGGCCACCTAATACCCCCCACATACCAGGTCACCTAATCATATAGTGAGGCATAGCATCACCTCTAGGGGAGATAAGAATTACCCTCTTTTAACAAACAGACCAAACTCACCTACTTAAAACTCACAACACTGGGGACAAGTCCAATACTCCCCACTGAAGGCAAGGAGAAACTCTGCAGAGGACTGTCCTGAGACACAGAGCAGCCAAAACACGACAGCACAGTGCCACGGAACATAAAACAAATGCTTCACGAAGTGTCAGGCCCTGGACAGTATGTGAACACTCCTCAATAAAGATACTACCCTAGAAGCAGAAAAGATAACAGGATTTTCTAAAACATTTAAGAAGGCAGAGACATAGACAACAAAATGATGGAGGAATTAATCCTAAAAGAAAAAATGATAAACGGTCATTGTGAGGGATGTAATTAAAACACACATAACTAATATGCCTCAAACAGAAATTCTAAAAAAACTCTCATAATGAAACAGGATTTTTTAAAAGTATCATAAAGATACTAGCTTTCCTTGAGGAAAGTATACGAGACATGAGGGATACCCTTTCTGCAAATAGAAAAGATCTAAAACCTAGTCAGGATGAAATTTTAAATTCTGTAACCGAGATGTGAAACTGATTGGATATAATGGCCTCAAGGCTGAAAGAAGCAGATGAATGAGGAAGGGACATAGAAGATAAAATTATGGGGGAAATGAAGCTGGAAAGAAGAGGAAAATTAAAATATTACATCACAAATGTACACTTAGAGAAATCAGCAACTCCATAAACTGTAATAACATTCTTTTGAAAGGAGTCCCAAAAGAAGAAGCAAAAGGGGGATACGTTTTAGCTGAGTGAATTATAGTGAAAATTTCTACAAGCTTGGGAAGGAAATAGACGTCCACATCTAGGACGCAGAGAGAACACCCATTAAAATAAAAAAATTAAAAAAAAAAGCAGGACAACACTGAGACATATCATAGGAAGAATGACAAAATATTCAGATAAAGAAAAAAGCTAAAAGCAGAAACACAAAAGAAGTTGCTAACTAACAAGGGAAGATTTAAAAAAAAAACTATGGCAGATGTCTCTACAGAAACCTTCATGCAAGTAGGGAGTGGCATCATATCCTCAACATGCTCAACTGAAAATTATGCAGCCACGAATACTTTCTCCAGTAAGGCAGTCATTCAGATACAAGGAATGATAGAATTTCCCAGACAAACAAAAACCAAAGGAGTTCATGGACTCTAAATCAGCCCTGTAAGAAATTAAACGGGACCATTTGAGTGGGAAAGGAAGACTAAAAGTAACAAAGACTAGAAATAAACAGAGAAAATCTCCAGAAACAATGACTTTGGAGGTACCACTATGGCACTAAGTTTATATCTATCAATAATTACTGTGAATGTAAATGGGCAAAATGCTCCAATCAAATGACATAGTATATCAGAATGGATAAAAATAAATACAAGAACCTTATATACACTGCACACAATTGGCTCATTTTCAACCTAAAACACCTGTAGATTGAAAGTGAGGGGAGGGAGAACAATTTATCACGCTAATGGACGTCAAAAGAAAGTCGTAGTACCATAGTCACATCACACTAACTAGTTTTCAAACCAAAGTTTGTTACAAGAGATCAGGAAGGCAGTATATCATCATAAAGGGGGTCTATTCAACAAGAAGATCTAAAGCTTTAAATATTTATACCCCCAAAATGTAAGCACTGAAATATATAACTCAATTAATAAGAAACATAAAGAAACTCATTGATAATAGACAATAGTAATAATAGAGAACGTTAAGATTCCACTTACAACAATGGAAAGACAATCTGAGCTGAAAATCAATGGCTTTGAAAGACACATGGACTGAATGGACTTAACATATATTCAGAATATTCCATCCTAAAGCACCAGAATACACATTCTTTTTGAGTGTGTATGGAACATTCTCCAGAACAGATCACATACTATGTCACAAATCAGCCCTCTACAATTACAAAAATAATGAGATCATTCCATGCATATTTTCAAACCACAACAGTATGAAACTTGAAGTCGACCACAAGAAAAATTTGGGCAACACCACCAATACATTAGGTTAATGAAGATTGTAGTAAAAGCTGAATGAGATTTTCAGGAAATTGCATAAGCAATAAAAAATACATGGAAGCAAATCAAAATGAAAACATGCCAGTTCCAAACCATCTGGATGCAGCAAACTTGATGGAAGGGTGAAATGTGTAGCAGTAGAGGCCAAACTCAAGGAAGAAGAAAAGTTCAAACACACAACCACTTTACAACTAAAGGAGCTAGAAAAAGACCAGTCGATGAACCCTAAAGCCAGCAGGAACAGGTAAACAAAAAACATTAGAGCAGAAATAAATGATATAGAAACAAAGAAAACAGTAGAACAGATGAATGAAACTATAAGTTGGTTTTTGTAAGAATAAATAAAAATGATAAACCCAAGAGCAGACTTACCAAAAACAAAGGAGAAAGGACAAAAGTAAATACAATCAGAATTTGAGAGGAGACATCGCAACTGACGCGACAGAAATACAATTATGAGAAAATAGTTTGGAAATTTATATGCCAACAAATGGGGCAATCTGGAAGAAATGGATAAATTCCCAGAAATGTAAACTACCTAAACTGAAAAAGGAAGAAAAAGAAAACGTGAACAGACTGATAATGAGCAAAGAAATTGAACCAGTAATCAAAAATCTACTGACACACAAAAGTCCAGGGCCAGATAGGTTCACAGTTTAATTCTACCAGATATTTAAGAAGAGTGTAAAATATTCTACTTAAGTAGAATAGAATATTCCCGTCTTCACAAACTGTTCCAAATAATATAAATGGACATAAAACTTCTAAATTCATTCTATAAGATCAGTATGACCATGGCTCCAAACCAGATTAAACCCCAGTAAAAATGAGGCTTACAGGCCACTAGCCCTAATGATATGGATGCAACAATTGTCAAGAAAATACTTGCAATTAAATCCAACAATTAAAAAGAACCTTTAACACCACCAGGTGGGATTTATTCTTTGGATGTAAGGGTGGTTCAATAGTCACAAATAAATCAATGTAATACATACCATCAATAAGAGAAAGGATACAAATGCTATCCCCCTATCAATAGATGCAAAAAAAATTTTTTTGACAAAGTACAGCATCGTTTCTTGATAAAACCCTCAACAGGAGATAGAGCAAACACACCTCAACATCATAAAGTCCATACATGAAAACCCCACAGCTAATATCCTCAGTGGGGAAAAGAAAAACTTCCTCTACTGTCAGGAACATAAGAGGGATGTCCACTCCCATCATTCTACTTAACACAGCACTGGAAGTCTTATCCTCAAAAACAGACAACAAAAAATAAATAAATAAAGGCATTCAAGTTGGAAAGGAAGAAGTCAAAATTTCCGACTTCACAGATGACATGACACTCTATATAGAAAATTCAAGACTCCACCAAAATATTGCAAGAACTCATACACAAATTCGGCAAAGTCACAAGATACAATATCAACATACTGAAATCTAGTGCATTTATACACAGCAATAATGAAGAAACAGAAAGATAAATCAAAAAGAATCCATCCCGTTTACAATTGCACCAAAAATAATAGGATACCTAAAGAGTTGAAATATCTATACTCTGAAAACTATAAAAACGGTGAAAGAAACTGAGGATGACACAAAGAGATGGAAACACCTTCAATGTTCATGGATTTAAGGAGCAAGTAGTGTTGAAATGTCTATGCTACACAAAGAAACGGGAGACTTCATGATTGCAGATTTCATGCTATATTACAAAGCTGTACTTATCAAAACAGTAAGCTACAAGCACAAAAGAGACACATAGATCAAGAAAACAGAATAGTAAACCCACATATGGACTCACAAAGGTATGGTCACCTCATCTTGGATGAAGTAGGAAAGACTATGCAATGGGAAAAAAAAAAAAAAGACAGTCTTGTCAACAAAGGGTGTTGGGAAAGCTGGACCAGAACATGCAGAAGAATGAAACTGAACCACTTTCTTACTCCATACACAAAAATAAATCCAAATGGGTGAAAGACCTAAATGTGAGACAGGAGACCATCAAAATCCTAGAGGAGAACACAGGCAGCAACCTCTTTGACATCGGACATAGCAACATCTTACTAGACGTGTCTTGAGAGGCAAGGGAAACAACAGCAAACTTGAACTACTGGGACCTCATCAAAATAAACATCTTCTGGACAGCTAAAGAAACAATCAACTATTCTATAAGGCATTCTACAGAATTTAAAAAGGTATTTGCAAACAACATATTTGATAAAGGCTTACTATCCCAAATCTATAAAAAACTCCTTAAACTCAACACCCAATATACAAAGAATCCAGTGAAGAAATGGGCAGAAGACATGAGGAGATACTTTTCCAAACAAAGCATTCAGATGGCTAACCGACACACGAACATATGCTCAACATCACTCATCATCACGGAATTACAAATCAAAACTACAATGAGAGACGACCGCACACCTGTCAGAATGGCTACAATTAACATCTCAGGAAACAACAGGTATTGATGAGGATGAGGAGAGAAGGGAACCCTTTTATACTCTTGGTGGGAATGCAAAGTGTCTGGACCATTCCAGAAAACAGTTTAAAACCTAAAAATGAAACTACCTTCCACTCCAGCAATTGCTCTACTAGGAATTCACCCAAAGGATACAAAAATTCTGATTTTTGAATGAGGAGGCACATTCACTCTAATGTTTACAGCAGCATTAACCATGACAGACAGAGACCAAAAGTCCACCAAGTGATGAATATGCTATATGTATAGAATGGCATATTACTTAGTCATAAAAAAGAATGAAATCTTGCCATTAGCAAAGATGTTGATGCAGCTAGAGGGTATCATCCTAAGTGAAGTAAGTCAGTAAAAGAAAGACAAATACCATATGATTTCCTCATATGGGGAATTTAAGAAACACAACAGATGATCCTAGGGGAAGGGGAAAAAGAGCAAGAAATCATAAAAACTCTAAGGTTAGAGACAAAACTGAGGGTTGCTGGAGGGCAGGTGTGTGGGGGATGGGATAATGGGTGATGGGGATTCAGTAGGCCACGTGTTGTGATGAGTACTGGGTGTTAATGTAAGAGATGAACAAATAAATTCTACTATTTAAATTAATATTACACAATATGTTAACGAAAAAAAATTTAAACAGAAACTTAAAAAAATTAAAAAGTGGAAAAAAGGAAGGGAGAAACATTGTCACAAAGTGTAATAAACATGGAATCTAAGGTAGTGAGTCTAACGTCTTGCATTTACTCATTTTATCCCTGCTAATTGACATTAATTAACATACTCATGAATTTTCACAGAAGTGCCATGTGGGCTGGAATCCAAACCACAGATGCCCTTCCCAACTCCACTGTGCCCAAACATCATGGGCAGCTTGTCCAGACACCTGCACAAGAACCAAGATTGGGCCTCAGCAGGGACCCACATCTGCAGAACTGGAAAGTGTGGAGAGTTGACACTTCCTGAGAAACTCTGGATTTCCTTCCCTGACTTGCTGTCTCAGCTCTCTTGGCTTCCTTTCCTGTATGTTTTGAAAAGAACCATGTCCCCTATTAGTGGGGCATGAAAGTGAGGGGTTATATGCTCTATAAACATTCAATATGACAGATCACATAAAAGGGGACAAAAAATAAAAATAAAAAAGCCCATATGGTGCAGCCTGTCTTGTGGCTCCTATCACTAAATGTGGCAGAGTACAAATAAACCTAAGTATTTGTTTGGTAAAAAGCTGCACAGCACGTTGGAAAAGAATTAAGAGATAAAAAACCTGGAAGAATTCCACAAATGCAGATATGAACTCCACTTGGAAGGAAGAAGAAAAATTATAGTCCCAAACATGCAAGAGTAAAACAAGTTTAGGAAATGATAAAAGAGTTTCAATGTGTTCTATTCATGAAGTGTCTGAAAGTGACAATAAGAAAAATGGATTTTCAGTGTTTCACATAGAATTGCGAAGGAAAAGTCTGTGTCAAGAACTCGGTTGTGTGCACAGAGCTCAATGGCTCCTGAGACATATAGAAAGCCCACCACCTGGAAAGGTAAATGTGTTTTTTGACCCCCGGAGCACATCTATCAAATCTGATGAGCAGTCTGGCCAAAGAGACACAGCATAGCAACTCTTGTGAAATTTGAACTTCGATTTCAGCATGAGAACAGAATTTCCATATATTATGAAAAAACCATGCCATGAAAATGAGTTGCTACAGTGTGTAAATTTAAAAACAAACAACAAAACACTAAGTCACCAGAGACCAATTAGGGAACAAGCCAACATTGAGAGAAACCAGAAAAAAACAAGATTTTTAGTTACATTGTAAGTCAAGAAATCAGTGGGGTGGCTGGGTGGTTCAGTTGGTTAAGTCTCTGACTTTAGCTCAGGTCTTGATGCCATGGTTTATGGATTTGAGCTCCATTGTCAAGCTCTATGCTGACAGCTCAGAACCTAGAGCCTGTTTCAGATTCTGTGTCTTGCTCTCTCTCTGTTTTCCCCGCTCATGTTCTGTCTGTCTCTCTCTCTCAAGAATAAACATTTAAAAAAATATTAGTCACAAGCAATCAATCATCAAGAAAACAAAAATTATAGCTAAGAACACAAGACCCATAAAAAGAAATGGTATAATTACACTTTGTGAAAATCAGGTACGTTTATCTGCCCACGTGACAGTCAGTGGCAGTAAGTTACACAGGAAGAGACAATATTCACAAATTGCATAACCACCAACGGACCTGCATCTTGAATATGCTAAGAACCATCAACAGTCAATAGGAAAAAAGGAAAAAAAAAACCTCGATAAAACAAGCACAGCCTTGTGTAGTAGACATCCTATCCTTGAGGTTACAGACACATTAGGTATGGACTGGAGAAAACACCACACACCATCGACTATCAGGGAAATTCAAATCAAAAACGCAACAGATGTCCTATACACACATCTCAATGGCTCGGGAATGAAAACAACACTGACAACAACATCCAGGTGAGCATCCAGCACACATGGGACCACAAACAATGCAGGTAGGATTGGAAAATAAACACCAGCTCTGGAAAAATGTTGGCTGTTGCTTATGAAATTATAGATGGATGACTTAACATGCAATCTGGAAATACCACTCCCAAATATTTGTCCCGGAAGAATGAAATCCCATGCTCACAAAATAAGTGGTGTGTAAATATTTATAGCATCTTTATTAGTGTTAGAAGCTAAGAATAAGGCAAGTCTTTCTAAATATAAAGGAATACATCAAGTACAAAACTTCCATCAATGGGATGCTTTTCCAGAGAAATGTGACACTAGTGATGCACACCTGAAACCAGGTGAACCTCAAAGACATGATGTGGAGGGAAGAGCGATAGCCTCATAATTACAGAGGTGGTGTGGCCTGGGACATTCACACAGCCAGACCATGGTGACAGTGGTTTGGTTGGACATTCTTTATCTCTTTCTGTCCCACAACACATGATGAGATACTCTGCTTCATTTGAGTGCACTCCTATGTTCAACCATCCTCTGGTGTATGGAGTCTCCACAAACTGAACCCTATAATCTTGGACTCTGAATGGAGAGTTTTTGAGGCCATAATCTTATATGTGTTCTGACAGGAGCTGTTCCCTCCACTGTCCCTGGCTCTGGCACTCTCCTGTAGGTGATCAGGAGTAGGTTAGGAATCCTCCACTGAAACCATTGGTCTCCTGCACCTGACTCTCCCACAACATGAGGCCCAGACCTTCCTCACACTCAGCTGGAAATGAAGTCATTTCTATCGGAACAGATTTGCTCCTTGATTTAGTGGATTGCTCCAGCTCCCCTTTTCCGTGGGCAAAACTTGGGAAAGATCTGCAGCTTCAGGTGGGGACAAATCCTGAGAAGGATTCCCTTCTTCTTCAGTTTGGAAACTGAGGTCTCAGTTTAGGGGTGGGTGACAGCTTCACTGCTTTGTGGCTTGCTTGTCCTGGTGGCATGAGACTCTTGCCATACAAGTCAGGTCTGGGGTGACCAGGCTCCCAGCATCCATAGTGGACAGTTCCCAGGGCAGAACTCCTTCCTAGGAGTGGGGTTGCAAACAATGAATTAGTTGCACAGCTCAGTGGCACCTGCTGGGGCTTAGCCTCAACAGCAAACAGCTTAGGGTCACTGACATCATGCCCCTCTGGGAAAGAGTCCTCTGAACAGGAGCTGGGCACCGGGAACCCAATGTATTGGCTACTACAGTCTGGAGGGGAGGTTGCAGCCAGGCTCAGTGGCACATGCCTATAGTCCCAGCTACTTTCACTGGAGTTTCTACTTGCTGATATGGGGTGGGAAAGGAAAAGAAGATACCTTAATTTAAATATTCTAGGTTTTCTTTCTGTTAGTATATTTTCTGGAGTAAATGTTTCTTCGTGGGCTGTATGCCAACATGGCCATTTGAAGGCAAAATAAATACATTATTTGAGTTTTTCTTCAAATTCCAGTTAGTTAACATGCAGTGTAATATTAGTTTCAGGTGTAAAATATAGTGATTCAACATTGCAATACAGCACCCAGTGGTCATTATGAGTGCCCCCCTTAATCCCCGTCAACTACCTCCCCATTCCTCCAATCACCTTCCCCCTGATAACCATCAGTTTTTTCCCTATAGTTAAGTATCTGTTTCATGGTGTTTACATGGTTCCATGGGTTGGGCCCACAACTCTTGATCTGGGCTCTTGTCTTGACCTCATCGTTCCTGAAATTGAGGCCCACTTTGGTTTCTGCACTGACAGCACGGATTTCCTTGGAATTCTCTTTCCATCTGGCTCCACCCCACCTCCCATTCTCTCCCAAAATAAATACATAAACATTGAAAAAATTGCTTATTTCTTGGTTTGCCTCTTCTCTCTTATTTGTCCCTTTGCCCATTTGTTGCTTCTTAAATTCTACCTATGAATGAAATCATATACTTGTCTTTCTCTGACTTATTTCAGTAAACATAATACTCTCTAGCTCCATCCATATCCTTACAAATGGCAAATGTCATTCCTTTTGGGGCTGAGAAATATTCCAGTGTGTGTGTGTGTGTGTGTGTGTGTGTGTAGATATACCACATATTCGATACCCATCATCAATCAATGCATACTTGAGCTGGGCTGTTTCTATAGCTGGGGTGTTTTTGATATAGCTGCTATAAACATAGAGGTACAATCCTCTTAAATTAGTATTTTTGTATCCTCTGGGTAAATACCCAGTACTGCATTTGCTCGATCATGATGTAGTTATATTTTTAGCTTTCTAGGGAACCTCCATGCTGTTTTCCATAGTGGCTGTGCCAGTGTGCATTCCCACCAGCACAGCAAAAAGGATCCTGTTTCTCTGTACCCTCACCAACACCTGTTGTTTCTTGTGCTGTTGAGTTTAACCTTTCTGACCAGTGGAAGTTGATATTTCATTGTAGTTTGGATTTATATTTCCCTGATGAGGAGTGATGTTGACCATCTTTTCATGTGTTTATTGACCATCTGTATGGTCAATGACCACATTTGGAAAAATGCTTATTCATGTCTTCTGCCCATTTTTAATAGGATTATTCAGTTCTGGAGTTGAATTTTATACTATATATAGAAAACCTGAAAGACTCTACCAAAAAAATCCCCGCTAGACCTGGTACAATAAACTGTAAATTTGCAGCATACAAAATCAACATTTAGAAATTTGTTACATTTCTATACACCAATAATGAAGCAGGAGAAAGAGAAATCAAGGAATCAATCCCATGTACAATTACACCAAAAACCATAATATGCTAGAAATAATCTTAACCAAAGAGGTAAAAGATCTGTACTCTGAAAAATCTGACACATTTATGGAAGAAATTGAAGAAGACACAAAGAAATGGAGAAATATTCCATGCACATGGATCAAAAGAAAAATCATTGGTAAATGACAATACTACCCAAAGCAATGTAGACATTCAATGCAAATAATACAATTTCCTGTCAAATAATACCAGCATTTTTCACAGAGCTAGAACAAATAACTCTAAAATTATCATGGAACCACAGAAGACCCCAAATAACCAAAGAAATCTTGGAAAAGAAAAAAACCTGGAGGCATCACAATTCTGGATATCAAGCTATATTACAATGCTGTAGTCATCAAGACAGTATGATACTGACAAAAACTAGACACATAGATTAATGGAAAAGATTAGAAAACCCAGAAATGGACACATAACTATATGATCAAGTAATCTTCAATAAAGCAGGAAAGGATATCAAATGGAAAAAAGTCCCTTCAACAACTGGTGTTGGGAAAACTGGACAGCATCGTGAACTTGTAATGAACCTGGACCACTTTCTTACAGTACACACAAAAATAAATTCAAAATGAATGAAAGACCTAAATGTGAGACAGGAAACCATCAAAATCCTAGAGGAGAACACAGACACCAACATCTTTGACCTTGGCCAGAACAACTTCTTACTACACATCTCCCCAGAGCCAAGGGAAACAATAGCAAAAATAAACTATTGGGATCTCATCAAGATAAAAAGCTTCTGCAAGCAAAGAATAAATCAACAAAACTAAAAGGCAACTGACAAAATGGGGGAAGATATTTGCAAATGACATATCAGATAAAGGGTTAGTATCCAAAATCTATAAAGAACTTATCAAACTCAACAGTCAAAAAACAAATGATCCAGTGAAGAAATGGGCAGAAGACATAAACACATATTTTTCCAAAGAAGACATCCAGATGGCAAAAAGACACAAAGATGCTGAACAACACTCTTCATCAGTGAAATATAAATAAAAACCACAATGAGATATCAACTTACACCTGTCACAATGACTAAAATTAATAATTCAGAAAAGAAAAATCCCAGCAAGGATGCAGAGAAAGGGAAACCTTTAGCACTGTTGACATAATGCAAACTGGTGCAGCCACTCTGGAAAACAGCGTGGAGATTCCTCAAAAAATTAAAAATGGAACTATCCTGTGATCAAAAAATTGAACTATCCTGTGATCAAGCAATTGCTTTTATCCAAGGTACCAAAATGCTGATTTGAAGGGGCACATGCATCCCAATGTTTATGGCAGCCCTATCAACAAAAAACAAATTGTGGAACAGCCCAAATATTCATCAACAGATGAATGCATAAAGAAGAGGTGGCAAATACATACAATGGAATATTACTTAGCCATCAAAAAGAATAAATCTTGCCAATTACAATACTGTGGGTGGAACAACAGTGTATTATGCTAAGTGGAACAAGTCAGTCAGAAAAAGTCAAATATCCTATGATTTCACACATTAGTGGAATACAAGAAACACAACATACGGAAAGGAAAAATAAAATAAGTTAAAACAGAGAGAGAAGAGACCAGAAGACACTCTTAAATACAGAGAACAAACTGAGGGGAAGTGGGGAGGTGGGCTAAATGGCATATGGGCATTAAGGAGGGCACTGGTTGAAATGAGAACTGGGTGTTATATGTACATGATGGTTCTCTAAATTTTACCCCTAAAATCAGTACTACACTGTATGTTAACAGACTTGAATTTAAATGAATATAATATGAGAAAATTATATATATAGAGAGACTACCTCAAAATAGCAAGCTTCTGCACAGTGATGGAAACAATCAACAAAACTAAAATGCAACCTATGGAATGGAAGAAGATATTTGTAAATGACATATCCTCAGGGTTAGTTTTCAAAACATATAAGTTTTTTTTTAATTATTTTCACATTATCAGTAGAGAGTGTGTCCCCACAGTTCAGCACAATGTCGTGTGAGAAGCAAAACTCATGTCTTCCACTTTTGCATTGTGGTAAGATCTCACTGAACATTAGACCCACACTCCACAAAATTTTAACAATACAGTACAGTATTGTTAATTACAGATGTAATGATGTGCAGACCCCTCTAGAACTTAATCATCTTGCATAACACAAAATCATAGCCCTTGAAATCTACTCCTCATTGCCTCACCATGCCAGCCCCTGGAAACGGCCATTTCACTCTCTATTTTATTGTTATCAAAACCCAAATTCAGCTGCCTGTTGCTGGAAAGGTCAATGTTCAAAGTTTTAGTTTTTGTGGGAAAGGAATTTGAGCTTTATTCAGAAGGCCAGCCACTGGGGAGAATGAAGACTCCTGTCCAAAAGCCAACTCTGAGGTTTCTCCCTGACCCATGGGATTTTAAAGGAGTAGAGGGTACTTAATCAAACAAGGGAGTGCCATGGTCAATATCTTTTGATCATGGGCGATTCCATGGTACAAGCTGCCAAAGTAACCTCAACTCCCATGCATCTCCAGCTGAAGAGGGCACCAAACTACATGGGAGGAGACTGTCAGAGGTCAGGAAAGAACCACCATAAGGGATTAGAGGAGAAAACCCCTGGGGCTCACACATGGTCAGCAGTGCTTTCTGTTCTCCACAGATGGCATAAGAAAATACTAAAATACAACCTTGTAGTTCACCAATCATCACTCAGAATACTTAGAAATGTTTTCCTCAGTAAACTCAGAGGAAGCTTCAAAGCAAAAACCAAAAGGATCAAACGGTTTGCAAACTAACACCCAAGGAAAATAAGACACATAAAACTGCAAAGCGATTTTTTGCATCACCCATAAAGGTAAAATTGTCAGTGTTTACCTCCATATCATAAGGAAGCAAAAGCAGTGGTCTCTGTAATGAGGAAAAGTAGTCATCCAAAGAAAGTGACCCAGCAGTACCACAGGACATGGAATTGGTAGAGAAGTTCAGGGTGTTATAACTGCATAGCACATATGCAAGTAGTTGGAGGAAAGATTGAAGGTGTTGACCAGAGCCATGTGTCTGGGTCCAAATCCCTACCCATGTCCATTTGAGGACTCTTGGCCATGGCCCACCTGCCTGCCCCACATCCACTCCAGCTGAACTGATGTGCAGGGTCACCCAATGCTACACCCTGGGGCTGTTGCCTAACCCCACAGGTGGCCCCCAGGTGCAGGGTGCTGGCCACCTGGCACAGCCCTCTATTCTGTCTGATTGTCTAGACCTGGATTTACCTAGGATCCTACATTTATCCATTCTCACTGGCAGATGTCCCTGAGCAGGGGCATGAGGCTGGCAGAGTGGTGCCTGAGGGTGCCCCTCTTGCTGTTTTCTCTCTGGGCAGTGCTGGCTCCTGTGCAGGGTTCTCAAGGCCATCCCTCATGGCACTCCATCTCCTCTGAGGTGGGAATTCCCAAGAAGGAGCTGCACCATAGCAAGGGCATTCAGATGCCTGGCTGTCTGTCCTGTAGCCTGTGTTTGGGGGCAATAGACATGGTATCCACATGCAGCACAACAAACACTTTTGGTCCAGACATCTGCTGATGATGACTCAGGATGATCAGGGAGCCTTGCAGATGGATTACCCTTCATGCCTCCAGACTGTTACTACCTCGGCTACCTGGAGGAGATTCCTCTTTCCATGGTCACAATTAACACAAGCTATAGCAGCCTTGAAGATATCATGAAGTTGGATTAACTTGCCTATGAAATCAGACCCCTCAGTTTTTCCAATGGTTTGATCACATTCTTTCTCAGATAGTGGCAGACACCAATGCAATGGGACCTACCTATAACCTGGGATATAAGGAGGATAGGGGACCCCCTGTTCCTCAAGGAAATGCCAGTGCAGCCCCAAGGATCTCTAGTAAGTTCTGTTCATCCCATGATTTTAAAACGACTTTCTCTCAGTTTCAAAACAATGTATAGTGTGTTAACCACGTGGAAAAAAGTGCCCAATTCCTAATAAGGCTAGTTAGCTTAATTGAGTCAATATTTCATGGTATTGATGTAAGTTATTGGTTTCATGATCATTTATAGTTAGATCAAGCTCACATGGGCAATTACATGTTGCATCAGACCTTTTTTTTCCTTCGATACTATGAGTCAAAGTATTTTCGATTTCTTAACACACATTCACCCTTAATTGTGATTTGAGATGGGCCCCATGAGGTTCATTGCACTCCAGTTGTATATTCTATATGCCATCCAACAATGGGTTATATGCCATCATTCTGCATTATTTAGGCAGACATTACTTACTCTTGTCTGTCAAAGCAACACATCAGATGGAAGAAATAGTGGCTTGTGCATTGACACTGATGAATGTGCTTACCAAAAAAGGTCCAACTGCATTAGGACCCAATTAACTGGTATAATGGAAGCTTTCAGTAACTGTTCATTCATATGAAGCACATAATGAATTGTGGAACAGTCAAGTGTATGTTCAAACTGAAATGGAGCATTTAAATAAAAGCCTGACCCACTATCATTATGGAAACTGCATAATGGATCCAGGCAAGCAGTGTGACTGCGGCTCATTCAAGCAGTGCTAAAGTAATCTCTGCTGTATGCATGATTGTATCTTAATCCCTGGGGGCAAATGCAATACAGGCAGATGCTATACAGACTGCACCAACTCCGCTGCTTGGACACTCTGAAGAACAATCGAAGATATACTTGATCTTCCAGAGTACTGCCATGGGGTGTCCTTGTCGGGCCCTGATGACTTCCATATGCAAGATGGAACCGCGTGCACTGAAGAGGGCTGCTGCTATCATGGAAACTGCATTGACTGCACTATTCACTGCCAAGAAAGCTTTGGCAGAAATTCTGGGAAAGATGAAGATGTCTGCTATACCATAAATCAAAAAGGCAGCCAATATAGACACCGCAGAATATCCTGGGAATTCAACGCTGAACCCTGTTCCCACACAGACGTGCCATGTGGAAGGCTGCAGTGTAGGAATGTCACACATCTCCCTCAGCTGCAAGAGCATGTTGGATTCCATCTGTCTGAGATCCAGGGTTCTGATGTTTGGGGCTGGATTCACATCGTAGCACAGGAATAAGCAAGATTGGTCATGTGAGAACTGGTACTTCCTGTGCTCCTGGAAAGTTCTGTCAGGATACCTACTGCACTGGCAGTGTGGCTCAGCTGAATTATGACTGTATCCCAGAGAAATGCAGTCACAGAGGGATGTGCAACCATAACAGGAACTGCCATTGCCACATAAGCTGGGATCCTCCATGGTGCACTGGACGAGGCACTAGTGGGAGCACAGTGGACCCCTCCAAGAACAATTTAGTCAGTCAGGCAAAGTCATGGATCCGTGGTATATCTCAGAGTGGTTTTTGGTCACATTTATGCCATAAGAGCTGCATTCCTCTTTGTTGTTTCTGGAAATGTCAGAACTATAAACACAGAGAAAGTTAAGTAAGGGATTTTTGGAGAAGACAATCCATAATTCACCCTCCAGACCCCTGAACAACTATAGACAATGCACCTGGTGCATCTGTAAAAATACAGTAATTAGGCGGCACAGCTGACATCCACGCTTCCAAGGGTCTGCGGGAGACACAGGGGTCCTCAGGCACATCACAGCTCTCACACTCATGGGTCACTGACCAGCACTCTGAAATAAAACTTGAAAACTGCATGTTTGTGGCCTTTATGTAGTTTTTAAGCCTGTAAGATCCCAAACTGAGCCTTAGTTTCTGGGAAGAGGACCAGAGTCAGCAGCTGTGTCTTGAGCGGAATTTCTGGTTCCAGAATTAAGAGAAGTTGACACAAGCTCCTTTATTGGGAACTTCATGAGTTTTCTCCAAACCGTGCTCTTGTGCACTGAACATTTCCTCATTCTCCAGGTAATCAGTCTTCCCCCAGTCCCTACGTGGATTCAGAATAATGGAGGGCTACCACCCACGCACACTGCCTGTCCCACACTGGGGTGTCTGTGGGCTGTGAGGGAAGGGGACTGGCATCAGGTTCAACCTAGCACAAGTTTACCTCCCTGGAGAGCAAATTCCCAAATGTGGGAGACTGAGACCATGAGGCTGAAAGTAGCACCCCATGAAATCAATCAGAAAGGTAGGAACAAGTGCCTTTGGATGACCCTTGCATCCAGAGGGAGCTCGGTGAATGTGAATCCCTGCTCTATTTCTCTTGCCTACTTTTCAGTGAGTTTAACCTTAGATAAGAATCTGCCTAGGATTCCCACTTTGGTTTTCCAAGCACCTTATATAATAACACAGAGGTGAGCCTGTGAAAGTTAGCGAATTCAGCCCCATCTGCTCCCAAGAAATCCTGTACTAGCTACCCTGTTTACTATGTCCTGATCATTGGGAATGTGGGATGGAGGCCTGCCCTTCCCTGGGTCCTTGTGCCCTCTTGTTCTGGGCTCTGTAAGTCATAAATCCTGTGCTTCCATTTGCTTTGTTGAGGGTGTACTGAAACCCCACCTTCAGTCACAAGGGGCCCACACATCTCATGTACCCCAAGCGAGAGCTCAGATGCCTAGGGAGCTGCCTGTCAACCCGCTGTGACTGGCTTTTGCCACTTCCTTCAGCAGGTCACAGTCTACATGTTCTTAATTCAGTCCAGAAGCTGAGGTCCCACAATACATTTGTCCCCAAGGATGGGATTGGGAGCCTAGCTGATGCCCCCCTACAATGCCTTAGACCTAAGAATGGCTCACTCATTCCTCACCCTCATGTCTCAGCTGCTGTGGGAAGGAGCAGGTGCTTGCTGGTGGTCTGTAGCTTTGATTTGGGCTTATGCCAGGCGTTGCCAGAAACCCCCACCCTAAATCATCAGTGCCATAAAAGGTCAGACTTCCTGCAGAGACCAACAAGCAAGCACCAGTCTGGGGGTACAGGGGTGTGTATTTCCTATTCACCTCCAAAGGAGGTGGACACCGAGGACAGTGTTCCTAGATTAGTGTCGAAGAAGAGGCCAGCTGCTTGGTCCACTGTGTTGCGGCCAGCACCGTGGTGTTGTGCTTGATTAGCCAGCCCTAGCTACTGATGGAGGCAAATCTACAAGGAGCATCATGGCACCCAGGGTGGAGGACTTGGCCAAGGAAAGCTCCCCCTAGTGGCTGCAATCCTAGCTGCTGTCACCAATGGCTCCCCACTTGTCAAGTGTTGAGTGGGACACCTCAGTGTGGGAGGCCACAGAACACGACTCTGGGAAGAAATAATTTCTATCCCAGATTTTCCCTGTCATGATCCACTACACCTACATGTCCAAGGACCAGCGTGAGAGACAGAAATGGTGACAGGCACTATACCATCATGGAAATGCAAGGCTTCCTGGAATCATTTGTCCAAAGGGAGGGAGACAAGGACATTGATTGGTTCTTGTGGGTCTTGGTAATTGGCTCGGAGCTGTTGCTTACAACGCTTGACATGCTGCAGCTGGCTGGATTGTTCCAAGACTGCCAAAGTCATCATTCACTGAAAAACTCAAAGTATCAACAGCCTGTTTAGAGATACACCCTGGAGGAGCCTCCAGAATTTTCACTGTATCAAAAGACCATGACAAGCACACCAAGGCACAGGGCAGGAGACACAGACAAAAAAAGGGGGGGGGGGAAGGCTCTGAGGAAGACGCTCCCCAAGCCCCCAGAGCCCACAGAGGTAGGAAGAAAGAAGCTCTGATTCCTGAACTTGGATTTTTATGGCATGGCAGCACAGGCCCACTGGGAGAGGTCAAGCCCAGGTGACGCCATCCAACTCTAAGATAGAATGGGGACAATTCAAAGAGTATGGGTTTTTTTTTTTGTTTGTTTTTGCCTTGTGTCATGCGCCCAAGACCCTTGACCATTTCCAACCTGGAGGACAGGCCCTTGACAACACAATCTAAGGAGTTCTTCATGAAGGATCACTCTGACCTTAAGTCTGTGCCATTACATGCACAGTGGGGGAACAGGAGGACATAGGTTCCTGTCCACGTGACAAGAACCTGATCTCCTCAGGACCCACTGTGGAGACTTTGGGCGGAGGAGGGCATGCATCCATGCTGATAAGAACCGGTTTCATCAGGACCCCCTGTGCAGGATTCCAGAGGACGAGGGCCCAGGTCCACACCGACAAGAACCCGGTTTCGTCAGGACCTGTTGTGCAGGATTCAGGAGGACCTGGGCCTGCATCCACACAGACAAGGACCCAGTCTCCTCAGGACCCACTGTAGAGAATTCAGGGGGACATAGCCCCGCGTTCACACTGACAAGAACCCGGTCTCCACAGGACCCGCTGAGGAGGAATCGGGAACACGAGGGCCTGCGTCCAAACCTACAAGAACCCGGTCTCCACAGGACCTGCTGTGGAGGATTCGGGAGGACCTGGGCCTGCGTCCACACAGACAAGAACCCAGTCACCTCAGGACCCACTGTGGAGGATTCAGGGGCACGTGGCCCTGCGTCCACACTGACAAGAACCCGGTTTCATCAGGACCCGCTGTGGAGGATTCGGGAGGGGGAGGGCCCACGTCCAAACCGACAAGAACCCGGTCTCCACAGGACCCACTGTGGAGGATTCAGAGGGACGTGGCCCCGCGTCCACACTGACAAGAACCCGGTCTCCTAGGGCCCACTGTGGAGGATTCAGGGGGACGTGGCCCCGCGTCCACACTGACAACAACCCGGTCTCCCAGGACCCACTGTGGAGGATTCAGAGGGACGTGGCCCTGCGTCCACACTGGGGGACGTGGCCCCGCGTCCACACTGACAACAACCCGGTCCCCTCAGGTCCCGCCAAGGGAGGAGCAGGCGAGGAGAAAGCCAGGCCCCGGGAAGAGGAGCTTCTGGAACCTGGAGGCTGAGGGGGGCGGTGTTCGCCAGACCCTGGGGGGAAAGGACCCTGCGCGGCTTCGTGCGCGGTGACACTGTGTCCCCCGCGGGGCTTACCTCACCGGCGCCGGGCGGCGGGGCCGCGCGGCCGTGTTCCTGCTCCGCGCCCACTCGGTTCCCGCCGCTGCCTCATGCGGTTCGCGGTCCAGGAGCGGGCTCCCCTGGCGGAGCTCGCACTCCCGCCGCTCTGGCCTCGCGGGTCCCTTCGGCCTCCGCGCGGGGCGGGGTGTCCCTCCCGAGTCTGCGACGGCGCCGTGGGGACTTCTGTGCGACACCCCGGAGCTGCAGATGGCTCCGGGCAGGACAGACGTGCTCACAGGGGCGGTTCCTCCGCGGCCAGGAGCACAGAGCAGCTCTCCGCCCCCGTGCGTCTTCCTGCGTTTCTGTCCCCAGTGCCCTGTCCTGGGACAGCAGGCCTGCCACCTCCTTGCTGAGATTTCCTCTGGGGCACGTCGTTCCTTCTGCCGCGCTTGCAAATGGCACCGTCTCTTCCTTTCTCTTTCCGACGGGTCGTCAGGAGCGTGCAGACGTGCACGTGGTGTGTGTGTGCTGCTCTCCTATCCTGCGAGTGTCCTCGTTGCTCCTTCCGTTGCCCTTGGAAATAACGCCGCCAGTTATGTTACCAGCCAAAGTGGGTTTCTTCAGGAGTAGCGGATAATTGCCATATGGGCCCAGCAAGCTGTGGCAAAACCGCGGCCGAGCGGGGAGCACACGGAGAGGAACGCTGTTTCGCGGAGAAGAGGAAGTTGGGAGCGTGGTTTTGAAGCGAAGTCCGCAGGAGGAAAGCAGGGCTGCAGGGGAGCAGGCGCCTCCCGGGCCCAGCTGCAGGCGCGGTGGGTTTCCTGCAGGGGCCGCAGGGCAAGGCTTCCCCTGGTGGGGCCTGAGCCGGGGGGTTCTCTCCGCGGAGGGTTCTAATCTTGGGTCTGTAGCGGTGGGTTGTTCCCGGGCCTGACCCTGGGTGGTGGGCTCCGCTTTCCAGCCTCCCCTCCCGGCCTCCCGTGTCCACTTCCGTGAGATGTCCCTTCATTGGTTTTCGCAGTTCTAACAGCTTCTTAGTGGCGTCTTGTGGACAACCGGAATTCCAAATCCCACTGCTTCCGCTGCACCGAAGACACGTGGCCACCAATTGAACCCTCCCACGTGCCTCTGGTTCACGTGCTGCCTCCTGCAGGGCCCGTGGCCTCTCCACCTGGGTGAGCTGGGTCTGGGCGTGGGCCTATGTCACAGCTTTTGACCCCTCTCTTGCTTCTGTCATGTGGGGCTGACACGGTTGTTTGCAGCAGTACCTTACTCTGTGATTTCAGACGTGCAGTGAACGTGTCACAGCAGCTCAAATACACTTTACCTGGACGCTCGTTTCTTTACGGCATTTGCCACTTCACATGAGATACTTTGGTGCGTTTTAACCCAAACGGGGACGCCCTCCCGAGAAACCACCACAGAACCCCAAATGAGGAAATCCCTGTGTTTCCACCTTAGAACCCAGACCACAGGCCCACTTCAAGTGTCCCCACCTGCCCCACTGTGAAATGTCTTTTCCCATTCTGATCTGGTTTCTTCTGGGGAAGTGCTCCTGAGATTTTCCCCTATCTGTGTAACCTGGGAGGATTTAAAGAGCAAGGTGGTTCCTGGGGCGCCTGGGGTCTCAGTCTCCTAAAGGCCGAGTTCACTTCAGGTCATGATCTCCAAGTTGATGGGTTCCAGCGCCTGCTTTCGGCTGTGTGCTAACAGCTCAGAGCCTCCAGATTGCTTCAGACTGTGTGTCTCCCTCTTGCTCTACCCCTCCCGCTATCATGACCTGTCTCTTTTTCAACAATAAATAATAAACATTAAAAAAAAAAAAAGAAAAGTGCAAGATGGTTCCTGGGTGGCCTTTTCTGGATGGATTCTGTCACTGAGGATGTTTTCTGCATTCAGCCATGTTGTGACGTGTATGAGTCCTTCATTTTTACATTCTGATTAAATGTATGTAACATAACATTTACCACGTAAATCACTTTAAACATACAGTTGTCTGGTATTAACTGCATACACACTGTTGTACATCTATCTCCAGAATGTTGTTAACTTCTCTAAGGGAGACTCTGTAGTTATTAAGCCCTAACTCCCCAGTCTGTTTACCTCTTGGTCCCTACAGCCACATTCTACATGGTGACCCTGAGTTTGACTTCTCTGGACACCTCACATAAGTGGAACCATATGGCATTTGTCCTTCTGTCGCTGGCATAGTTCACTCAGCATGATAATGGCAAGGTTCAATCCATCTTGTAGCGGGTGTCAGAATTCCTAACCTTTTGAAGGCTGAGCCATATTCCATTGTGTATAGACCACCTTTTGTTTATTTACTCATCTGTCAATAATCACTTGGGATGCTTTCATCTTTTGGCTGTTGTGAAGACGCTGCTATGAGTACAGGAACATGAATAGGTGCTCAAGGCCTTGCTTTCAATTTCAGGGTGTATATGTGCACAGGTGGAGTTCTGTGTTCACTTTCTGAAGAACCACTATACTACTCTCTACAGCTGCACCATTTTACTTTATTCCATTATATGACAGAATAATATTGGTTTTTTTGTTAATCCACTCACTCACCAATAGCCATTTGCATAGTTTCTACCAATTGGTTATCGTGAACTGTGCTGTTATGTATGTTTGTGCACATGCCATTTTTTAACAACTATTTTTTTTCAATCCATTAGGGGTATATATACATCTAGGAGTAGAATTTTTGAGCCATATGTTAATTCTATGCTTTTATATTTTGGAGGAAATGCCAAACTATTTTACACAGAGTCTCCACCACTTTACATTTCCACAAGCAAGGTTGAAGGATTCCAATTTCTCAATTTCTCAATTAACCACCATTTGTTATTTTGTAGTTGTATTGATTATAGCAATTTTGTTGCTTGTACAGCTGTATCTACCTGCAGTTTAAACCTTCATTTCCATAAGGACAAATGATGTTTAACATCTTTTCTTGTGCTATTCACTCTATTCACCATTTGAATGATCTCACTGGGGAAAGGTATATCCAAGTACTTTGTCCGTATTAAAAATTGGGTTGTCTTTTTGTTGACGAGTTATAGAAACCCTTTATATATTCTATATAACAGACTCTTACCAGACAAATACTGTGCAAATATCTTCCATTATATGCATTGACTTTTCACACTTGGTGTAGCATCTTCTGCTGTACAAGGGTTTCTAATGTTGACAAAACTCAATTTATCTATTTTTCTTTCCTTGTTTGTGCTTTGGTGTCAACTCTAAGAGCATAGCTAACCCCAATGGTCATGAAGATTTATCTCAGTTTATTTCTTCTAGAGTTTATAATTTTACTTCTTACATTTAAATTGTTGATCCACTTACACTTGATGTTTGTATGTGGTATGAGGTATGGACCCAATCTCATTCCACTGCACATAGATAGCCAGCTGTCTAGCACCCTTGGTTGAAAATACCATTGTTTCCTCCATGTCATGTTGTCTGCCCTTGCCAGAATTCAGTTGGCCATAGAGGAAGGGGCTTATTTCTGGTTCTCGATTAAATCCCACTGATCTGTATGTATATCTTTATTTTTATAATGTTTATTTATTTTTGGCAGAGAGAACCCTTGAGGACCTGAGAGAGATGTGAGACAGGAAACTAATTGTTGTGCAGGACAGGACAACAACAGGACAACCTGTTGTGCAGGTCTATCCAGTGCTTTGGATAGACCTGAGAATGATGCATTTCTTTGACCTGTGGTTACTGAGTTGTCCTGTAACTTGATTATGTTCATCTAAACTCATAGAATCTTATAATAAATATGGTCATTTCCCATATTTGTTACTTCTATAAATATCTCATTACCTTGATTATCAGATAAAATTTTCTAAAATTATTTCTATAAATACTTATGTCTTCACACTCTGTATTGTGTTCCTTCTTATCCGATGACCATATAGAGTGGATAGATAGGATGGACCAGTTGTGTAGGGGGGACAAATTTAGTTCACTTCATGAAAGTGACAGTTTCTAATGCAAGACTGTGGGGTCAAGGGGCTGAGATGGGGTGCAAAATAATAACATCATGGGAATGAACTCAAGGCAATGGCAGAGAGAGTATGTCATGTTTTATCTATGCAGTTCTTTCCTCAATGTGAATTATTATGAGGAGACCTGCCAACCTAGCAAACTGTTGTTAAATCCACAGGAAATGAATGGAAGAGTCCAGATGGAGGCTGGCAGGTGGTGGATGCAGGGATGGAGCCTAGTGGGCAGAAGGGTCTTTGAGTAAGGGCCTTGAAGGAGCTGTAATGTTAGGCCAGAGGAACGATGGTCCAGATCCAGGACAGAGCTCTTGTCCCTGCACATCCCAGAGCTCAGGACATCCTGGGAAGAGAGACCCTGGGAACAAATGGGAGTGGAAGCCCAAGCCCCAGAGGGAGGAGGAATCTACAAGGAGGCATGTGCTACCTTATGTGGAAGCTGTAGTTATTCAGAAAATATTGAAGTCATAATTATTTACTTTATATACCTGAAGTTGCTGTCAAAATATTCTTTTCCATATTAAATTATGTTTTTTTTTAAATATTGGCAATAGTGGGTAACTTCATTCAAATATTTCCATAATGATGTGAATTCTCTATATTGACTTTAAAATAACAAAAAATTATCTATTATCTATCTATCATCTAACCTCTATCATCCGTCACCTATCCATTCATCATATATCTACTATCTAGCATTCTGATCTCTATTTGAAGTCTATTCAGCTAACTCAGCATTTATCCTCTTGGCATATGCCTTCAGAACTATGAACACATTTTCTACAATTTCTTTAGGCTCCGGATGTTTAGATTCCAATGATGTCCAGGTCAGGCAATCCATTTTCATTAATGTGGTTGTTTTAGTGCCATTAACTTCTTACCTCAGATACTGATGGTCTCTGTCCATATCAGTGAAGAGTCCCCCACTTTTCTGTGATATCTGTGCCTCCTCCCTGAGTTAACAGCCCCTTGTGTTGGATGGGGATTTCTCAGGAGATGGAGACACCAGCCATGCATGCGAATCATATCTGCAGGTGACAGAAAGGTGTCCATGTCTTGGTGTCTGTGCACTTAAAGATGTCGACACTGCTTCCAAGCTTTGCAGATGACTGAGGAAGCAAACCCCCTCAGCAGAGAACCATCAAGATCAGAAGTCTCCAGGTGTGCCCATGCTTTGCAGGTGGTTGTCAGGTGAGGTTAATACACCAGTGTGGAAACTAAAAGAAATATGATCCTGGGAACAAGTGTCCTTTGCTTGTTATATTTACACCAGACTGGACATCAATATAGATTTTTCCTATGCAGTTATGTGTGGAATGACTGTTAAAATCAAATGTATTTGAAGATTTGATTTGGAAAGTTTTCTGGAGAAAATGTGGATCCCTTTAAATATCTTTTGGAAAGATAGAGTATAATGAATTGTGTTCCACTCATTTGTTCACTATCTGATCAGAAAGGTGAGGTCATCTCTTGACCTGCCTCCAACACAATTCACAGACCAAGTGTTGCCTTGACCGAGGACCAACAAGCCTGTGGATCCACAAAGAGATGCCCAAATGTGGACCTGGAAGGACAAGGGGAGCCTGACTCAAGTTTTGTCCACTTATAAGGACATGCTCCCTCCCACACAGGCAAACTTCTCAAGATCTAGGGTAAACTACACTCTCAGGGAGTGGGAGCCAACAGCTCTCTCCTCAGACACGGCTGAGGTCTCTAGGGAAGGTAGAGCTGTATTTGTGAAACAGAAGAATCTCTCGGGCCTTTTCTGTGCCTGGTGAGAGGTTCCAAAGGTGACGGTTATAGATGTCAGATGTGAGATGATGGGAATGGTTGTGACTGCTGGTGACTGGCCCAGGCTGAGTTTCTTTGTCCCCCGGAGTCCTGTCCCAGGTGCAGCTGCAGGGCTAGGGCCCAACTGGTGAGAGCCTTGCACAACCTGCACCTCACTGGCAGCATCTTGGGATTCTCCGTATCAACCAATAATTTCTGGTGGAGGGGCAGGGCAGTGGATGGTTCAGAGACTATCATATATAGTACACCACATACTAGATAGAGCCCAGACCACAAGGGCCATATGTCCATCTGGTAGGCAGTTATGAAATGGGGGGAGGAAGGATAAAGTAGGTGCTGGCCACATCCTTAGAGGTTCCCCCAGGATTATTAGCCACACAATCAGAGCCACCTCTACGGGTGAACAGGAGAAGATAGGCCTAGCCACAGAGCTGTCTCAAAAACCACAAAGGACTTCTGAGAGCTTAGCATAGGCCCAAAAGTTGCAACTTGCCCTTAGGTTACCTAAATATCACCAGTGGGCATTCAAGACACCAAGGGCCACTGAGATTTCCTGTGCACTCAGGTTACCAGGGGGAGCTGAGGACACCAGGGTCGCTCAAGTCTGGATGGAGCACTCAGATCTCCATGGGGTGCTCAGGTCACCAGTTGCCACTCATGTCTCCAGCGGGCACCCAGGATCTCAGAATTCATATACAGAACCAATAATATTTCAAAGGAGTCACAGTAGAAGAAGAGAGGGAGAAAAAAGGGGACAAGTTTTATCTGAGTGCATTATACTGGAAAATTTCCACTAAATGGTGAAGGAAACAGACGTCCACATCTATGAGCCACAGAGAACTCCCATTAAAATAAAAAATAAATAAAAATAAAAAACAGGCCAACTCTGGGACATGTCATAGTAAAATTCACAAAATACGCAGATAAAATACCCCTATAAGCATGAAGACAGAAGAGTTCACTAACGAATACAGGAAGTTAAAAAAAGATTATGGCAGAAATGTCCACAGAAACCTGCAGGAATGAAGGGAGTGGCATGATATCCTCAAATGTTCTATTGAAAATTCGGCAGTCAATGGGGTTGGAGACAAGATGGCGGAACAGCATGGAAGAATTTTGTGTGTCTCGCGTCCATGAAATACAGCCAGACCAACACTAAACCATCCTACACACCTCAAAAACTGATTGAGGATTAACACGACAATCTGCACAACCTGAACCACAGAATTCAGCAAGTACCTGGCACAGAGAGGTGAACTTGGGGGGCGAGAAGCTGCAGGATGGGAGGTGCTTTTGCGGGCAGAGAGAGGACAGAGTCTGGGGAGTGTGTGAGAATATGGGAAAAGCACCCCTCCCCAAAAGCAGCTGAAGAGAAAGTGGAAAATTGGAAACAGCGACAGGGACTAAACTAAAAAGGGAGAAAGGAGAAAGGAGAGGATTTAAATTCCATTAAGACTGTAAACAAGGGGAGCACAGTGGCTGCAACTCCTTACCTCAATACCTGGCGTGCTCTGGTGGGAAGGGAGAATCCCAGGAACAGAGTGGGGTCCAGGATGTTCTCGGGCCACAAGGGGAGAGGTGGTTACACTGCTGGAAGGACATTTGGTGGAGACTTCAAAGCCACCTGGTCCCATCAGACCCGAGAAAACAGCCACATTTGCTGGTACTGGAACAAGGTTGTGAAGGGTGAAGCCTGGTGCCAGATGTGTGTTGTGATTTTCCATAATCCCTGAAACACTGCTGCTACACTGTCTCGTGAACTTTTTCGGTGGAGGGGTGGCACCTGGCTGCAGTCTCGGGCACTGGCAGCAGCAGGGTCCAGCGAGCATTCCTTGGTTCAGCCGACATTCAGCCTTTGCTTATTCAGCCATTGCTCATGAGACCCTCCTGCAGAGGGGTGAAACAGGTGAAAGCCGGAGTCTTTCAGAAGTAAGGAGCCGGGGAAAACAGCCGCATCTGAGTCAAAACTCAGAAGAGTAGTACTGCCTGGGACCTCGTCCCAGAGACTGAAGGAGAGGGGACTGTCCCAGAGCTGAAGACAGAGGATGGGTGTGCAATTGCTGTCCAGGTGAACAGACTGGGTAGCTGGGTGGCGCCATTTTCACCCCTCTGTGCATGTGCATATGCACCTACAAGCACAGCAACACTTCACCCCAGTAGGCTAGCAGTGCCATCAGTGGAGAGCAGAGCCCTTACACTGAGCCCCACCCATCTGGGCCAACTTCGCTCTTCAAGAACACAAGTTTAACCACGGGCTTGGTTTATGGACTATAAACAGCTACATAGACTGACTTCTAGAGGAATACGAAGTTATTTCTGTCCTACTTCAATCTGTTAGCAGGTTCATCTATTCAATTTTCTTAATCTTTTTTTTTCTCCTTTTCTCCTTCACACTTCTTTTCTTTTTCTAGAATGCAGAAAGAGAAAAAATTCATTTTTATTTTCAAATTTATTACAAATTTTTTTAGTTTTTATTACTATATATTTTACATGTGTGTATTTTTTAATTCTACTTTACTTCCATCATGTTATTTTAGGTTACTTCAGTGTTTCACCTTTTCAAATTTTCAAAAAAAATTCCTTTTTATTTTTTTCTATCTTTTTTCTTTTTTCTCTTTTTCGTTTCTTTTGTTTTCCTTGAATGCACTAAGAAAAAAAACTTCATTTTACTTACAATTTCTATTAAAAATATTTTATTTAATTTTTTACTATATTGTTTACTTTTAGGTAATTTTTTTTCAAATTCTATTTTACTTCCATCAATTTGTTTTAGTCTACTACAGTGTATTCATTTTTGAATTTTGAAATGATTTTCTTTTTTTTTCTTTTTTAATTTTTTTCTCTCTTTCATATACTTTCTTTTGATAACAAAAAAATCACATTTATTTTTAATTTTTGTTAAAATATTTTTCTTTTTTTTTCTACTATACTTTTTACTTTTGGGTATAATTTTTCAAATTCTATTTTACTCCCATCATCTCATTTTAGTCTACTTCAGTATATTCATCTTTTCCAATTCTCAAACAATTTCCTTTTTTTCTCGCCCCCCCTTTTTTCTCTAATCTGTCAAAACACTTTCAACACCCAGACCAAAACACACCTAGGATCTAGCATCATCTATTCTGTGTGTGTGTGTGTGTGTGTGTGTTTAATTTTAATTTTAATATTTTTGTAGTTTTATTTCTTTATTTCAATTTTGCTACCTCATCAATCCCTTTATCCCTTCAAAATCACAAAACAAAAGAATCCACCCCGAAAGAAAGTGGATGAAGGAACGACACCCAGGGATTTAACCAACACAGATACAAGCAAGATGTCTGAACTAGAATTTAGAATCATGATAATAAGAATACTAGCTAAAAATAGTCAAAAATAGATTAGATTCCCTTTCTGCAGAGATAAAAGAAGTAAAAAATAGCCAGAATGAAATTAAAAATGCTATAAATGACCTGCAATCATGGATAGATGCAGCTGCGGCAAGGATGGATGAGGCAAAACAATCAGCGATATAGAGGACAAACTTATGGAGAATAATGAAGCAGAAAAAAAGAGGGAGATTAAGGCAAAAGAACACGATGTAAGAATTCGAGAAATCAGTGACTCATTAAAAAGGAACAACATGAGAATCATAGGGGTCCCAGAAGTGGAAGAGAGAAATAGGGGTGTAAGGGTTATGGGAGCAAATCATAGTGGTAAACTTCCTAACCTGGGAAAAGACACAGACAGCAAAGTCCGGGAAGCACGGAGGACCCCCATTAGACTCAACAAAAACTGAACATCAACAAGGCACATCATAGTCAAATTCACAAAGACTCAGGCAAAGAGAGAATCATAAAACCAGCAAGGGAAACAAAGTCCCTAACCTACAAGGGAAGACAGATCAGATTTGCAGCAGACCTAGCCACAGAAACTTGCCAGGCCAGAAAGGAGTGGCAGGATATATTCAGTGTGCTCAATCAGAAAACTATGCAGCCAAGAATTCTTTATCTGGCAAGGCTGTCACTCAAAATAGAAAGGGAGATAAAAAGTTTCCCAGACAAACAAAAGTAAAAGGAGTTTGTGACCACTAAACTAGCCCTGCAAGAAATTTTAAGGGGGACTAGCTGAGGGGAGAAAAGTTTAAAATATATCTAAATAAATATATAAATAAATAAATAAATATCAAAAGCAACAAAGATTAGATAGACCAGAGAACACCACCAGAAACTCCAACTCTACAAGCATCATATTGGCAAAAAATTCATATCTTTCAGTGCTCACTCCAAATGTCAATGGACTCAATGCTCCAATCAAAAGACACAGGATAGCAGAATGGATAAGAAAACAAGATCCATCTACATGCTTTTTACAAGAGACCTACTTTAGACCTAAAGACACCTCCGGATTGAAAATAAGGGGATAGAGAACCATCTATCATTCTAATGTTCAACAAAAGAAAGCCTGAGTAGCCATACTTATATCAGATAATCTAGACTTTAAAATAAAGACTGTGTCAAGAAATACAGAAGGGCATTATATCATTCCTAACCAAGGGGTCTATACACCAAGAAGACCTAACAATTGTAAACATTTATGCACCAAATGTGAGAGCACCCAAATATATAAATCAATTAATCACAAACATAAACTCATCGATAAGAAGACCATAACAGTAGGAGACTTCAACACCCCATTAACAGCAATGGGCAGATCATCTAATAAAAAAATCAACAATAAAACAATAGCTTTGAATGACACAGTGGACCAGATGGACTTAACAGATATATTCAGAACATTCCATCCTAAAGCAACAGAATATGCATTCTTCTCCAGTGCACATGGAACGTTCTCCAGAATAGACCATATACTGGGATACAAATCAGCCCTAAGTAAGTACAAAAATATCGAGATTATATCGTGCATATTTTCAGACCACCACACCATGAAACTCAAAACCCACCACAAGAAAAAATTTGGAAAGGTAATAAATAACTAGAGACTGAAGAACATCCTACTAAAGACTGAATGAGCTAACCAAGCAGGTAAAGAGGAAATTAAAAAGTATATGGAAGTCAATGAAAGTGATAACACCACAACTCAGAACCTCTGGGAAGCAGCAAAGGCGGTCATAATAGGAAAGTATATACCAATCCAGGTCTTCCTAAGGAAGGAAGAAAGATCTCAGATACACAAACTAAACTTATGCCTTAAGGAGCTGGAAAAAGAACAGGAAATAAAACCCAAAAACAGCAGAAGACAGGGAATAATAAAGATTAGAAGAGAAATTAATGTTATCAAAACCAAAATACAGTAGAACAGGTCAATGAAACTAAAAGCTGGTTCACTGAAAGAATTAATAAGTTGATAAGCCACTATCCAGTTTTTCAAAAAGAAAAAAGAAAAGACCCAAATAGATAAAATCAAGAATGACAGAGGAGAGACCACAACTAACAAAACAGAAATAAAAACAATAATAAGAGAATATTATGAGCAATTATATGCCAGTAAAATGGGTAATCTGGAAGAAAGGGACAAATTCCTAGAAACATATACACTATCACAACTGAAACAGGAAGAAATAGAAAATGTGAATAGACACAAAGCCAGCAAGGAAATCGAATTAGTAATCAAAATATGCCAAAAAAAACAAGAGTCCAGTGCCAGATGGCTTTCCATAGGCATTCTACCAAACATTTAAGGAAGAATTACCACCTATTCTCTTGAAGGTGTTCCAAAAAAAAAAATAGAAATGAAAGGAAAACTTCCAAACTCTTTCTATTAAGCCAGCGTTACCTTGATTCCAAAAGACAGAGACCACACTAAAAAGGAGAACTATAGACCAATTTCCCTGATGAACATGAATGCAAAAATCCTCAACAAGATATTACCCAACCAGAAACATTAAAAAAGTTATTCACCACGACCAAGTGGGATTTATACCTGGGATGCAGGGCTGGTTCAATACCTGCAAAATAATTAACGTGATTCATCACATCAATAAAGAAAGGACAGGAACCATATGATCCTGTCAATAGATGCAGAGAAACTACTTGACAAAATACAACATCCTTTCTTGAAAAAAAAAAAAAAACCTCAAGAAAGTAGGGATAGAAGGACCATACCTCCAGATCATAAAAGCCATATATGAACGACCCAATGATAATATCATCTTCAATGGGGAAAAACTGAAAGCTTTCCTCCTAAGGTCAGGAACAAGACAGGGGTGTCCACTCTCACCACTGTTATTCAATATAGTATTGGAAGTCTTATCCTCTGCAATCAGACAACACAAAGAAAAAAAAGGCATCCAAATTGGCCAGGAGCAGGTCAAACTTTCACTCTTCACAGATGACATGATACTCTCTATATAAAACCCAAAAGACTGCACCAAAAAACTGCTAGAATTGACTCATGAATTCAGCAAAGTTGCAGGATATAAAACCAACGCACAGAAATCGGTTGCATTCCTATACACCAACAATGAAGCTACAGAAAGAGAGATGAAGGAATCAATCCCATTTAGAGTCGCACCAGAAACCATAAAATACCTAGGAATAAATATAACCAAAGAGACAAAAAATCTATACACTGAAAACTATAGAAGGCTTATGAAAGTAATTGAGAAGACAAAAAATGGAAGAAGATTCCATGTCCCTGGATAGGAAGAACAAATATTGTTAAAATGCCGATAGTACCCAAAGCAATCTACATATTCAATGCAATCCCTATCAAAGTGACACCAGAATTCTTCACAGAGCTAGAACAAATAATACTAAAATTTTTATGGAACAGAAAAGACCCTGAATAGCCAAGGAGATCTTGAAAAACAAAACCAAACAGGAGGCATCACAATCCCAGACTTCAAACTATACTACAAAGTTGTAATCATCCAGACAGTATGGTACTGGCACAAGAGGAGGCACTCACGGGCACGTGGGTGGATCAGTCGGTTAAGCATCCGACTTTGACTCAGGTCACAATCTCGAGGTTCAAGAGTATAAGTCCCTCATTGGGCTATGTGCTGACAGCTCAGAGTCTGGAGCCTGCTTCGGATTCTGTGTCTCCCTCTCTCTCTGCACATCCCCCATTCATTCTCTGTCTCTGTCTCTCACAAGTAATAAATAAACGCCCAAAAACCCCAAGAACAGACACCCAGATCAATGGAACAGAATAGACAACCCAGAAATGGACTCACACACGTATGACCAACTAATCTTTGACAAAGCAAGAAAGAATATCCAATGGAATAAAGACAGTTTCTTCAGCAATTAGTGCTGGGAAATCTGGACAGCGACATGCAGAAAAATAAACTGGGACCACTTTCTTACATGATTCACAAAAGAAAACTCAAAATGGATGAAGGACTTCAATGTAAATCAGAAGGTCATCAAGCGCCTCAAGGAGAAAGCAAGGAAAAACATCTTTAAACTTGCCTGCAGCACCTTGTTAATCAACACATCCCCGGAGGCAAGGGAAACAAAAGCAAAAATGAACTACTAGGAACTCTTCAAAATAAAAAGCTTCTTCATAGTGAAGGAAACAATCAGCAAAACTAAAAGGCGACTGACAGAATGGGAGAAGATATTTGCAAAGGACATCTCAGATAAAGGGTTAGTATCCAAAATCTATAAAGAACTTATCAAACTCAACATCCAAAACACAAATAATCCAGTGAAGAAATGGGCAAAAGAAATGAATAGAGAGTTCTTCAAAGAAGACATCCAGATGGCCAACCGACACATGAAAAAAATGCTCCTTATCACTCATCAACAGGGAAATACAAATCAAAACCACAATGAGATACCACCTGACACCTGTCAGAATGGCTAACATTAACAACTCAGGCAACAACAAATGTTGGCGAGGATGCAGAGAAAGAGGATCTCTTTTGCTCTGCTGGTGGGAATGCAAGCTGGTGCAGCCATTCTGGAAAACACTATGGAGGTTCCTAAAAAACTAAAAATAGAACCACCCTACGACCCAGCAATTGTACTGCTAGGCATTTATCCACGGGATACAGGGGTCCTGTTTTGAAGGGACACATGCATCCCCATGTTTATAGCAGCACTATCAACAATAGCCAAAGTACAGAAAGAGCCCAAATGTCCACCTAGGGATGAAGGGATAAAGAAGATGTGGGATATATATACACTGGAGTATTACTCGGCAATCAAAAAGAATGAAATCTTGCCAATTGGAACTACGTGGATGGAACTGGAGGGTATTATGATAAGTGAAATTAGTCAGAGAAAGACAAAAATCATATGACTTCACTCATATGAGGACTTTAAGAGACAAAACAGATGAACATAAATGAAGGGAAACAAAAATAATATAAGAATATGAAGGGGACAAAGCATAAGAAACTCATAAATATGGACTGTTGAGGGTTACTGGAGGGGTTGTGGGGGGTGATGGGTTAAATGGGTAAGGGGAAGTAAGGAATTTACTCCTGATATCATTGTTTCACTATACGCTAACTAATTTGGATGTCAATTTTAAAAAAGGAAAATACTTAATTAATTAATTAATTTTAAATACTTTAAATATTAAAAAAAGAAAATCCTGGGTGATCATGATGTTGAGGTAAATTTTTCTTAAAGAATATGCCGAAAGCTCCATGAATTAAGGTAAAACTGCAAAACTGAACAAGAAAAGAATTCTTCATACTGTCACTCTGCCATCCACACAAACTAATGTAGAAGTGCATCCCTAACCCCGTCGTTCACTTTTAAAGAATCAAATCTAAGTCTGGAATTTGATATATATGTCAGAGGACATGCCAATGGGGCCCTCTCTGTGCTGATAAAACCAGCCCAGCATGGACCCTGCAGCTGGGAGAGGAGCCCCAAGCCCGAGAGTCCCAGGTGTACCCATTCTTTGATCAGGACAGAACACAGACACCTCCCCATGGAGTTTGTTCTGGGTTTTCCTGGTTGCTCTTTTAAAAGGTAATTCAAGGTGAATGGGAGACACTGAGTATGTGAGTGGATATGAGTGCGAAACAGTGCATGTGTGACAGTCTCCTGACCAAAATATCTTGCGTCTGCAGGTGTCCAGTGTGACGTGGAGCTGGTGGAGTCTGGGGGAGACCTGGTGAAGCCTGGGGGTCCCTGAGACTCACCTGTGTGGCCTCTGGATTCACCTTCAGTAGCTACTATGTGCACTGGGTTCGCCAGGCTCCAGGAAAAGGGCTGGAGAGGGTCGCATATATTAATACTGATGGAAGCAGCACAAGCTATGCAGACTCCGTGAAGGGCCGATTTACCATCTGCAGAGACAATGCCAAGAACACGCTGTATCTGTAGATGAACAATCTGAGGGCTGAAGAAATGGCCACATATTACTGTGTGAGAGACACGGTAAGGGGACCTCACTGGGAGCCCAGACACAAACCTCCCTGCAGGAGGGGATCAGCACCACCAGAGGGTGCACATTATGCACAATTCTGGTTTGTGTTGCCAGGAGCAGGTGCAGATGGAGGTTACAGGCAGGTTTCCTGTCAGGGTCTGGGGCTTCCTCTCCACACAGAAATTTCCCCAGGGAGCCTCCCTGGTTATATGATTCTGTGTTCACCTATTAACTCTCTGAATTTGCAACTGTGTTGTCATAGGGAAACTACACTAACATGCACAAAGACATGGTTTTTGCACTTGCTTACTCCTGTCCCTTAATATGAGTGAATTAAAGATATCCTGAGGCACAAAAGCTAAACCTTTACATAGTCCCAGATGCAATCCCTGTGCATCCAGGACCACAGGATCCCACAACTCTTCATTATCCTCACCCAGCCCTGTCCTAAACAACGTGACACTTCCTTCATAGCACTTTGCTACTTAGGACTTTAAATAAGCTACAGCTTTATTCAATTACTCTAAATGAGAGACAAACAATCTCCATGTATGAATCAAGATTTCCCTGAGGAACAGAACCCAAATGACATTGGTTTAGATGATTAAATAGGTTGAGAAGTCCCATGATCTACTGTCACAAGCTGAAAACCCA
>NW_026057889.1:0-6850 GCF_023721935.1 Panthera uncia
TAGTCTACTACAGTATATTCACTTTTTCAACTTATCAAATGATTTCTTTTTTCTTTTCCGTTTCTTTTTTTCCTCTTTTTCACTTCTTTTCTTTTTTCTTAAATACAGAAAAAATTCATATTTATTTTTAATTTTTATTAAAAATATTTTTCTTTAATTTTTTCTACTATATTCTTTACTTTTGTGTATATTTTTTTCAAATTCTATTTTACTCCCATCATCTCATTTTACTCTACTTCAGTGTATTCATTTTTGAAAATTCTCAAATGATTTACTTCCCCCCCTTTTTGTTCTCTAATCTGTCAAACCACTTTCAACACCCAACCAAAACTTCTAGGATCTAGCATTAACTGCTCGATTTGTGTGTGTGTGTGTGTGTGTGTGTGTATGTGTGTGTGTGTGTGTTTAATTTTTAATTTTAATATTTTTGTAATTTTATTTGTTTTATTTCAATTTTGCTACTTCATTAATTCCTTTCCTCCCTTCAAAATGACAAAATGAAGGAATTAACCCCAAAAAAAGACCACGAAGAAACGACAGCCAGGGATTTAACCAACACAGATAAAAGCAAGATGTCTGAACCAGGATTTAGACTCACAATAATAAGAATACTAGCTGCAGTCAAATTAGATTAGAATACCTTTCTGAAGAGATAAAAAGAAGTAAAAATTAGCCAGAATGAAATTAAAAATGTTATAACTGAGCTGCAATCACGGATGGATGCAGCTGTGGCAAGGATGGATGAGGCAGAACAGAGAATCAGCAATTTAGAGGAAAAACTTATAGGGAATAATGAAGCAGAATAAAAGAGGGAGATTAAGGCAAAGAGCACTATTTAAGAATTAGAGAAATCAGTGACCTATTGAAAAGGAACATCAGATCATAGGGTTCCCAGAAGAGGAAGAAAGAGAAATAGGGGTAGAAGGTTTATGTGAGCCAATCATAGAGGAAAACTTTCCTAACCTGGGAAAGACACAGACATCAAAATCCAGGAAGCACAGAGGATGCCCGTTAGATTCAACAAAAACTGACCAGCAACAAGGCATATCGTAGTCAAATTTATATTATACTCAGGCAAGGAGAGAATCATGAAAGCAGCAAGGAAAAAAAAAAGTCCCTAACACACAAGGGAAGACAGATCAGGTTTGCAGCAGACCTATCCACAGGATCTGGGCAAGCCAGAAAGGAGTGGCAGAGTCTATTCAGTGTGCTGAATCAGAAAACTATGCAGCCAAGAATTCTTTATCCATCAAGGATGTCATTCAAAATAGAAGGAGAGATAAAATTTTACCAGACAAACAAAAATTAAAAGAGTTTGTGACCACTAAATTAGCCCTGCAAGAAATTTTAAGGGGTACTCTCTGAGGGGATAAAAGATGAATATATATAGATATATATAGATATATATAGATATATAGATAGATATAGATATAGATATAGATATAGATATAGATATAGATGTGTGTTTGTGTATGTGTGTGTGTATATATATATATATATATATATCAAAAGCAAGAAAGATTAGAAAGGACCAGAGAACACCATCAGAAACTCCAGCTCTACAAGCATCATAATGGCAATAAATTCATAACTTTCAGTACTCACTCTAAACATCAATGCCCCAATCAAAAGACATAGGGTAAGGTAATGGATAAGAAAACAAGATCCATCTATATGCTGTTTACAAGAGACCCACTTTAGACCTAAACACACCTTCAGATTGAACATAAGGTGATGGAGAAACATCTATCATGCTAATAGTCAACAAAAGAAAGCCGGAGTAGCCATACTTACATCAGACAATCTAGAATTAAAATTACTGTATCAAGAGATGCATAGGACATTATATCATAATCAAGGTGTCTATAGACGAGGAAGACCTAACACTTGTAAACATTTATGTGCCAAACGTGAGAGCACCCAGATATATAAATCAATTAATCACAAACATAAAGAAACTCATCGATAGTAATACCATAATATTAGGAGACTTCAACACCACACTCACAGCAATGGACAGATCATCTCATCAAAAAATCAACAAGGAAACAATGGCATTGAATGACACACTGGACCAGATGGACTTAACAGATATATTCAGAACATTTCACCCTAAAGCAGCAGAATATGCGTTCTTCTCCAGTGCACATGGAACGTACTCCAGAATAGACCATATACTGGGACACAAATAAGTCCTAAGTAAGTACAAAAGTACAAAAAGTATATAAAGATTGAGATCATACCGTGCATATTTTCAGACCACAGTGCTTTGAAACTTGAAATCAACCACAAGAAAAAATTTGGAAAGGTAAAACATACCTGGAGACTAAAGAACATCTACTAAAGAATACATGGGCTAACCAAGCAGTTAAAGAGGAAGTTAAAAAGTATATGGCTATTCGGGGTCAACGAAAATGATAACACTACAACCCACAACCTCTGGGACGCAGCAAAGGTGGTCATAAGATGAACATATATACCATTCCAGGACTTCCTAAAGAAGGAAAAAAGATCTCAGATACACAACCTGACCTTACGCTTTAAGGAGCTGGAAAAAGAACAGCAAATAGAACCCAAAACCAGCAGAAGACAGGAAATAATAAACATTACAAAAGAAATTCATGCTATCGAAACCATAAAAACAGTAGAGCAGATCAATGAAACCGGAAGCAGGTTCTTTGAAAGAATGAACAAAATTGATAAGCCACTATCCAGTTTGATCAAAAAGAAAAAGGAGGGGCGCCTGGGTGGCTCAGTCGGTTAAGCATCTGACCAGCTCAGGTCACGATCTCGCGGTTCGTGAGTTCGAGCCCCGCGTCGGGCTCTGGGCTGACGGCTCAGAGCCTGGAGCCTGCTTCTGATTCTGTGTCTCACTCTCTCTCTGCCCCTCCCCCGTTCATGCTCTGTCTCTCTCTGTCCCAAAAATAAATAAACATTAAAAAAAAATTAAAAAAAAAAAAAAAAAGAAAAAGGAAAGGACCCAAATAAGTAAAATTAAGAATGACAGAGGAAAGATCACAACCAGCACAACAGAAATAAAAACAATATTAAGAGAATATTATGAGCAATTATATGTCAATAAAATGGGTAATCTGGAAGAAAGGAACAAATTCCTAGAAACATACATTACCAAAACTGAAACAGGAAGAAATAGAACATTTGAACAGACCTATAACCAGTAAGGAAATCGTGTTAGTAATAAAAAATCTGTCAAAAACAAGAGTCCAGGGCCAGAAGGCTTTCCAGAGGATTCTAGCAAACATTTATGGAAGAGTTAACACCTATTCTCTTGGAGCTGTTCCAAAATATAGAAATGGAAGGAAAACTTCCAGACTCTTTCTATGAAGCCAGCATTACCTTGATTCCAAAAGCAGACAGAGACCACACTAAAAAGAACTATAGACCAATTTCACTGATGAACATGGATGCAAAAATCATCAAGTTACTAGCCTACAGGATCCTACAACACATTAAAAAAATTATTCACCACGACCAAATGGGATTTATACCTGGGATGCAGGGCTGGTTCAATATCAAAACAATTAACGTGATTCATCACATCAATAAAAGAAAGGACAAGAACCATATGATCCTCTCCATAGATGCAGAGAAAGCATTTGACAAAATATAACATCCTTTCTTGATAAAAACCCTCAAGAAAGTAGGGATAGAAGGACCATACCTCGAGATCATAAAAGCCATATATGAGCAACCCAACGCTAATATCATCCTCAATGGGGAAAAACTGAGAGCTTTCCCCCTAAGGTCAGGAACAAGACAGGGATGTTCACTCTCGCCACTGTTATTCAACATAGTATTGAAAGTCTTAGCCTCTGCAATCAGACAACACAAAGAAATAAAAGGCATCCAAATCGGCCAGGAGGAGGTCAAACTTCCATTCTTCACTGATGACATGATTCTCTATATGGAAAACCCAAAAGACTCCACCAAAAAAACTGCTAGAATTGATTCATGAATTCAGCAAAGTGGCAGGATATAAAATCAACACAGAGAAATCGGTTGCATTCCTATACACTAACAATGAAGCGACGGAGAGAGAAATCAAGGAATATTTCCCATTTACAGTAGCACCAAAATGCATAAAATACCTAGAAATAAATCTAACCAAAGAGGTTAAAAATCTATGCACTGAAAACTATAGAAAGCTTATGAAAGAAATTGAAGAAGACACAAACAAATGGGAAAAGATTCCATGTTCCTGGATAGGAAGAACAAATATTAAAATGTCAAGACTACCCAAAGCAATCTACATATTCAATGCAACCCCTATCAAAGTGACACCAGCATTCTTCACTGAGATAGAACAAATAATCCTAAAATTTGTATGGAACCAGAAAAGACCCCAAATAGCCAAAGCAATCTTGAAAAACAAAACCAAAGCAGGAGGCATCAAAATCCCAGACTTCAAGCTGTACTACAAACCTGTAATCATCAAGATAGTATGGTGCTGGCACAAGAACAGACACTCAGATCAATGGAACAGAATAGAGAACCCAGAAATGGACCCACAGACATATGGCCAACTAATTTTTGACAAAGCAGGAAAGAATATCCAAAGGAATAAAGACAGTGTCTTCAGCAAGTGGTGCTGGGAAAACTGGACAGCGACATGCAGAAGAATGAACCTGGAACACTTTCTTACACCATACACAAAAATAAACTCAAAGTGGATGAAAGACCTCAATGTAAGACAGGAAGCCATTAAAATCCTCGAGGAGAAAACAGGCAAGAACCTCTTTGATCTGGGCCGCAGCAACTTCTTACTCGACACGTCCCTGGAGGCAAGGGAAACAAAAGGAAAAATGAACTAGTGGAACCTCATCAAAATAAAATCTGCAAAGCGCTGCACAGCGAAGGAAACAATCAACAAAACTAAAAGGCAAACGACAGAATGGGAGAAGATATTTGCAAATGACATCTCAGATAAAGGGTTAGTGTCCAAAATCTACAAAGAACTTATCAAACTCAACACCCAAAAAACAATCCAGTGAAGAAATGGGCAAAAGACATGAATAGACACTTCTCCAAAGAAGACATCCAGATGGCCAACCGACACATGAAAAAATGCTCAACATCACACATCATCAGGGAAATACAAATCAAAACCACAATGAGATACCACCTGACACTTCTCAGAATGGCTAACATTAACAACTCAGGCAACAACAGATGTTGGTCATGATGCGGAGACAGAGGATCTCTTTTGCATTGTTGGAGGCAATGCAAGCTGTTGCAGCCAGTATGGAAAACAGTATGGAGATTCCTCAAAAAAACTAAAAATAGAACTACACTACGACCCAGATATTGCACTGCTAGGCATTTACCCACAGGATACAGGAGTGCTGTTTCGAAGGGTCACATGCACGCCCATGTTTATAGCAGCACTATCAACAATAGCCAAAGTATGGAAAGAGCCCAAATGTTAATCAATTGATGAATGGATAAAGAAGATGTGGTATATATATATACAATAGAGTGTTACTCGGCAATCAAAAAGAATGAAATCCTGCCATTTGCAACTACGTGGATGGAACTGGAGGGTATTATGCTAAGTGAAATTAGCCAGAGAAAGACAAATATCAGATGACTTCACTCATATAAGGACGTTAAGAGAAAAAAACAGATGAACATAAGGGAAGGGAAACAAAAATAATATAAAACAGGGAGGGGGACAAAACAGAAGAGACTCATAAACATGGAGAGCAAACTGAGGGTTACTAGAGGGTTGTAGGAGGGGGGGATGGGCTAAATGAGTAAGGGGCATTAAGGAATCTACTCCTTAAACCATTGTTACACTATAGGCTAACCAATTTGGATGTAAATTTTAAAAAAAGAAAAAAGAAAATTAAAAAACAAAAAGAAAAAAAATTCCTCTTGGAGGGTAGCCTGCCATTTGTTCAAAGAAAACTTAGACATGGTCCCACTACATTTATATGTGGCAAATTTAACTGGTCCTATACTTATGAGATCAAAAGCCCTCTTATATGTACTACAAGATTATATATTCTTTCTTACAACTGCAACTCCAGATTTTAATTACAAATACACTATTTTCATAGGAAACAAAAATGGGTGACCCCTGTTTCCCTGCTAGAAATGTATCACATTTACATGTAACCTTTATTTATGTTGCCAAACAAAAGGCACAACCCTGGTTAATGGTCCAATTAAATTGACTTTTGCAAGGCGGGGGCGGGGGGGCACATTGTAACAACCTGTCTCTGCATTAAAAGAGAGAAAAAGCACCAAGGGATGTCTGGGCATTTTATTGACTGCTATTTTGGCCATTACATTGATGGCAGCAACAGGTGCCATGACAGATGCCTCTCTAACCATCCCTTTACAGAAGAAACACCAAGTAAATCAATATATACAAAACACAAAATGAGATTTAGAAGAGCAAGTGAGGATTGATCAACTAATCCTTCCCCAACTTCAGACATTAGAAGCCAATGTTGCCCGGCTAGAAAAATGTCACCAGACTTTGTGGACCCAATCACAACTCATATGTAATTCACTACTAATTGTGTCAACCCCAGTCTTTATGAGTCTCGGGAACAATATACTGTTACCTCAATCAAGCATCTAATTCATCCCGTAAGTATCTCTATGGATAACTTTAAAATGAAGTTACAAAAACAATTCCGACAGTTTCAACAAGAAAAGCAAAAAGCAACGATTGACACTCTCAATGACATTTCTGATTGGACCAGCGGGGGGGGGGGGGGGGGAACTAGTACTCTGGGTTCAATCTTCTTTCTTGGCTTAGTATTTTTACAATGTTATTGATGATCTTGTTTTTCATTTCAGTCTTCAAAATGATAATTTC
>NW_026057890.1:0-25000 GCF_023721935.1 Panthera uncia
ATTCTTATTCATTTTTATATCTCCTTTTACTTTGTCACCATTCCTGTTGACTGAATTTCAACCCTTTTGATCCACTCATTCTTCTCAACCCCTAGGGTCACCGCCTAGTGCATACTCCTAACGTTTATCACCTGGATTATTTCCTTAGATCTTCTGGCCTTGTCATTAACCCTTTCTTCCACACTGCATTTTTAAGGCAGAGGATTATAAAATATATCTGAAATTCAAAAGTCATCATATCACTTCTGAGATTAAAATCCTTTTTTCCATTTAATCCATGGACTAATATCATAACTGACTGGCAAGCAAAGTTTTCAAAGGCTATCTTTTGTATTAATTTGACTTATACTTAGCACTTTTCCACACATATGTTTTGCTTGAACGATTCCAATGTTGGAATCATACGAGCACACCAATTTATTTTACATGTAACTTTAATGTATTCTTTCTTCCTCTTTTATCTGAATTGGTCTTTCTCATCCTTCAAAATTCATAGGCTCTTGGCTACTATCTTTTAGAAGGACTCATTAGCTGTATTAGGAACATACTAGTCATGTCAGAAGCACTTTATTTTGTGATCTTTTTATCTTCATCCACAGTTTTCTGTTTTACATAATTACAGAAATCTTTTCAGTGTCTTAATGGTTTGTCTTAAGAAAAGGACAATTTCTTATTAAACTTGATAATTATAAGCTGGCTGGCAGAGGCTTCACAGTACAGTGGGATAAACACAAGCTTTGTAGGCAGACAACTAAGGTTAAATTCTGCCCTTTTCATATTCTACAAATGAAACCATGGCAGGATACTTAAACTGAGTATAGATTTTCTCATCTGATTGTAGAGCAAATAACATAAATCACACTTGTTTATTATAAATACTAATTAAATGGTATGTATAAAGTTCTGGTATATAGATTATTCTATAAATAATGCACAAATTTATACCTAGTTCTATAATCTTACCATGAAAGACACATCCATTCTTGCTACTTCCCCAAGGTAGGGCCGGTGACTGTGAATAAGGTATTGGGCAGGCAAGATGTTATTACCAATTGTCAGATCCCAGAGGACACACAGACACCTCCGGACAGAGCCAAAATTAGCATCCAGATTGGCTGGGGACACACAGAGCTAAGTCAACCACTCCAGGGATAGCCGGTTGGGCAGAGAGGCAGAGCAGGGAGTGGCACATGCACCTGATCAGGTGGCCCATCTGTCCAGTGTTGGTCATCACCCCTAAGCCTGTCCACCTTGATGTCTGCCATAGGCAGCTTCATTCTCAGTGAGCTAGGAAAGCCCACATTTCACTTTAAACTCAGGTTTCTCATTCACACAGGTCACACTCAGAGCAATAAATTCTTTAAAGGCTAAACATGTTCATTCCTCCCATCTGCTGAGAGTGTTGGCTGCTAAAAGCTCACAATTGAATCGCTCTCCCTTGGACAAAGAGCTGACTCATTCAAGATTACTTTTCCTTTCTGAGTGCAGCTCTTACCCAATAACCAGTCTAAGTACAAATACAAAGACCTGAACCTCTCTCTTTTGAAGCAATACTGAAGGACCATCTCAGCCCAAGAGCAGCCCCATGGAATCAGCTCAGACAGCTGGGGTTACAGGATCAGTTTAACTTTTTTGTATTTTCTGTCCTGTTTCCCTCACTCCCTGACAGATGTCACTCCAAAGTATACTTCACAATAAGTTTCCTGCATGCAAATCTCTGCCTCAATGTCTGTTTCTAGAGGATCCAACCTAAGTTAAATACCACCTGTCCCAGGTGACTTAAGCATTCTGCCTCTCTTCTGAGAGACTGTGACAGGCCCATGAATATCAACTCCAATGTCATGGCAAGTATGGGGAAAATACTGATTCTCAGAGTTCCTAATGAGATGGTTAAGACCTCCTTTATAATATCTCCCCAATATCAAGCAGACCCTTCCCTTGGTCCACCTCTGATACAGCACTTATGGTCCACCTCAGTGGCCACATTCTCCTTTGGAATAATGCTTCAATTGCAGTCTTTCCATTCATCCAGCCAACATGTATTTAATTCACAGCTAGTGCAAAGCCTCATTTATTCATTAAGTCATTCAATACGTATTAAATATCTACCAAATCCATATACACTACTAGATGTGAAACAAAACAAGTAATATGATAACTCTTGTCATCATGGCTCATGACAGAGTATACATTATATATGTGATCACAGAAACCTAGTAATAGTTACAAGGGTTATAAATTAAAACTACAGTATGACAATCACATAATACTCTTATTATATGAACTTCTAATTCTAGGGAGTGCAGAAAAGCCCCCCCTAACTCAAGTTAGTGACCAGAAGAATGGGTTAAAAGTGAAGGGAGGTATGGGAGTATGCTGAGAATACAGAATCTCTGAGGCGAGAAGGAAGGGAGCTTGGTTTTGCCAAAGACTTGAAAGAATCATGAAATTTGGGATGTAGTACTCAGGAACTGAGCCTGGTTTATAAGCAGAAACCATAGTAGTATTTTTTAGGTCATGTTAAAAAACAGTGGAAAGTGGAGATACTGAAGATTTCAAGCACAAGTTTGAGACACGATCAGAATCTCAGTATCATGCTTAGGAATACGTATAGGAAGAGGTAAAGCACAGATGCTAGGAGATGTGTTAGAGACACAGTGATCTCCAGAGAGGTTCAAGGATATGTTGTGAAAATGGGCAAATGAGGTAGGGATATTTGGAAGAAAGAAATCAAGAATATGAAAACAGAGTGTTCAATGGGTCATTCGCATGATTCCTGAAGTCTCACACCAGGGTAATGGGAGGCCAAATATAGGGAAGACATTAACTTAGTCATCATTTAATGAAGAAGAGCAACAAGGAGAGACACCAGTACCCAAGAGTGGTAGAGAATGATCTGTATGAATGACATGAACAGCAAAAGCACCAGTCCATGCTTGTTTGCTAGTCTGTTTTTCCAGGGGGAAAATCCTAAAAATTGCTTTGAGGAACAAGAACAGTGAACATACTACCAAACCAGAGTATGACAAGTGTGAGAAAATGTAATGTCCTCACTTAGTAGAAGTATAAAATTTTTGTCAGAAAAAAATGGATATAATGAGAGAACCAGCTTCATATACATTTTGTAAAAATTAAATGAGAGACTTTATGTGCAAAGATTTTTTTCTCAATGGTTCAAGGTACCATGCAGTAAGAGCTGAACAACAGTACCTGCTCATATCATGAAGATTTTATACTAATACAACATATTCATATGAATATTGTTTAAAATGAGTTTAGTCAAAGCACATAGAAACTCTACACCCATTGGTAATAAATGTCATTCATCCTCTTCCTCTGCAATCTTATAGCTACTGTGCATCTCCAGCAGCCCTTTCTTCCACTCCTGCCCATGAAGCAAAGTCATTTTTTATTGTGGTAAAATATATTTAACATAACATTTATCATTTTAACCATTTTTAGTTACAAATTCAGTGCCATTAGGTACATTCACAATACTGTATAGCCATCACCAATATCTATTTCCAGAATTTTTCCATCATCCCAAACAGAAGCTCTGTACCTGTTAAACAATCTCCATCCCTCTCTCCTCTAAGCCTTTGGCAACCTCTATGCTACTTATATCTCTATGAATTTGCCTATTCTAGGTACTTAATATAAGAGGAATCATACAATATTTGTTATTTCGTGTTTGGCTTATTTCACTTAGCATAACGTTTAAGGTTAATCCATGTTGTAAGCATGTGTTAGAAATTCATTCCTTTTAACACTGAACACCGATGTGTGTATACTACATTTTTGTTAATCCATTCATTAGCCAATACACATAGGTTGTTTTCACCTTTAAGCTACTGTGAACAATGCTTCTGTGCTATCTTCTTAGTAATAATATTGAAGATTAATATTTGACTGAGGAAACATGGGACCATTGAGTATGGCATAGAGCAGAAGCCACTTAGGAAAGACTGAAGCAGATTCCCTTTAGAGACCATAAGTTTAGCCCTAACCCTCCATCTACCCACTCGACAACTCAGGCCCATACTCTTCTAAACCCTGGTCACTCATAGCATCTCTAACCTGACCCAACCTATGTCCCTTTCTTGCCCCTCACTTCCCATTGAGAAGTAAAGTCCCTTTCTTGCCCCTCACTTCCCATTGAGAACTAATCTGTGACTTGGAACCAACATCTACCGCAGCACTGTCATATTTTATCATACTTCCTATATTTTCAAGTTTATTTCATCATCACACCAAGAGTCTGGTAAATACTCAGCATGAGGAAGACAATAATGAAGAAAAGAAGAGAATAATGAAGAAATAAAGATAAGGAGGAAAACAAATTCTATTTTTCTGCTTGTTCTGTGTTTATACACAGCAGTGAGGTTGCCTTATTAAAAATAATCACATTCTCCAGTGCACCTGCACAGTGTCCAAAATATCACAAGTTGAAATTTTTAAAAAATGAAATAACATTTGAAACTTAAGGTAGTGTTCATCACAGTGATAGCAATAAAGACATTAGTGTTAAGAGTGATTATGACTGCAAAAAAAAGCAATTATGATTTCAATGCTAGTTTTGTGACAACTTATTTCATTTCTTCAGTAAAAAGTTACTGAGTGCCTACCGTGCCACACTTTGAGATTAATGTACTCATTTAATCCAAAATACACATATGTCAATACGACTAATGAAGAAACATGCTAGTAATGATATAATCCATTAAAATAATAAAATGCATTTATTGAGAAAACATTTATTGAGTGCCTATCATATGAGTACTATGTTAAGGATACAATGCAATTCACCATTTAGTAGAGATGGGGGACAAAGATCATTAAACCAATTATTATATATTTATTTAATATATATTTAATTAAGATATATTTAATTAATATATAATTAATATGTATATATTTAATTAAATATACATATATTTAATTATGATGGATAATTAAAGAAAGATACATGGAGTTCTGAGTTCATAAAGTGACCTGATATATCTTATAAAACCTTCTTCAAAGAGGTGAGGTTTAGACTGAAGCTCAAGATGAGTAGGAATAACAAGGAAAAAGACAGGGAGGTGCACTCCCAATAACAAGAGCCCAGACTACCCATGGCTGGAGGAAGCATGGACACTTGGGGAACTAAAGAAGGAGACTTATGTATATTACATAACATACCACCAACACTACATATGTTGCAAGGATACATATATACTTAGGAACATACAACAAACACATTAAAGTGAGTGCCAATAGTAGGAACTGGACGAGAATGGCCCAAAGAATTAGGAATCAAGACAGAAAATAAAGAATTAGAACAATAATTATTGTGTGAAATAAACTTTAACTCAAGGCTCTGCACCTAAGACTAAAAATGAAGAAATAAAAGAACAATTATCATTATTCTCAGAGCTTAAAAATACATGATACTACAGGAGTCATAGAGGGTCATCCATCTCAAAAACAGAATCAAAGCACGTGAACTAAAGCACTTCCAGAATCAGATGGAACATGAGTATTTTTTAAAAAGTTTCTCTCATGAACCTGAAACTCTAAAGAATCTCCATAGTTTGTCACCTTTATTTCCGTGATGCCAAAATTTTACCCAAGGCCTATCCACTCCCACAGACTGCCTGTGTCAGTGTCATGGTGGGAAGTGGCCCATGTTCTCATATGTACAAATAGGCATCCAGTTCATCTCTCCCTAATCTCCTAAGTTACTTGCTCCAGGTCCATAGATACCTTAATTATTTCTTAATTCCTTGATTCATTTGTCTTCTCAACACAAGTAAATCACAAACTCTTAGAATAAAAACATATCCAAAAAATTACTTTCTTGAGATACCCCTGTCTTCCATCCCAATATCTAAACACTATATAGACCTCAGAAGAGATTTCCCAACTTTCAAACACTCAAGAAAACTTCATTTTTCTCTTGAATGTCCCCACCAAGTAAATGAACTAGGCTGTGGGGCTCCCACTCCAAAGGGGAAGACCACCGTTGGCCCCTGATGTCCAGTTCATGAGAATTGCACTCAGGTGGGGTCAATCTGCTTGGGCCTCAGCATTTTAAGCAGCTGCTCCCGGATCTGCTTGGTCTTGACCCCATAGACAATGGGGTCCAGTGCAGGGGGAAAGAGCAAGTAGAGATTGGCAAGCATGACCTTAGCAGCAGAGGCTGTGGGTGAGCCAAAGCGCTGCATGACTACAGAAAGAAAGCCTGGTCCATAGAAGAAGAGGATGACACAGACATGAGCCGTACATGTGCTGCCAGCTTTAGCACATGCCTCAGGTGAAGGAAAATGAATCACGGTCCTCACAATCTGCCCATAAGAGTAGGCGATAAAGGCCACATCCCCCACACCAAGAAAGATTGCCACAGCAAAGGCATAGAGGTTATCCACAGTGGTGGCCCCACAGGCCAGCTTCACTACTGCCATATGCTCACAGTAGGTATAGGCAATCGTGTGAGAGCCACAGTAGGACAGCCGACGGGCCAAGCTTGGAAAGGAGATGGTCAATCCCACACCTCGCAGCACTACCAGGCCTCCAATCTTGGCAACAACAACCGGGGTAAGAATGGTTGCATAATGTAGTGGGTTACAGATGGCCACGAAGCGGTCCATGGCCATGGCCACCAGCACTCCTGACTCCATAGCAGAGAATGCATGGATGAAGAACATCTGGGAAAGACAGGAGTGGGAGCTGATAGCTGTAGCACCAAACCAGAAGATGGCCAGCATCTTGGGCAGAGTAGAGAGGGAGAGAACCAGGTCAACAAAGGAGAGCATGGCAAGAAAGAAAAACATGGGCTGGTGAAGGCTGTGCTCTGTCCGGATGAGAAAAAGCAGGACACCATTCCCAGTCACTGCCAGGAAGAACATAAAGCTAAAGGGAAGTGAGATCCAAATGTGGGCAGCAGTCAGTCCTGGGATGCCAGCCAAGAAGAAAGTATGTGGGAAGTGATGAGAATTATTGGAAAGAATTATGGTGATCATCTCACTTAGAAGCGTGAAGGGCTACTAGAAAGAAAGGAAGCAGGTTAAAGTCAGTTGATGTGGAGATTGGGAGCTCAAGATCTATGGTCTCACTAACAGCACCAGCACCATCACTCTTCCCCCATTGGTCTCAGTAAACAGTCAAAAATGATTTTCAGCGTAACTAATATTTCTGCAAGAACCTCAAACACAGAGGAGGCAAATTAGTTTGGTCCAGTAGGAAATGTGTTGGACAAGAAGTTCAGAAACCAGTTTCCAGAATTTGATATCCTAGTATATCTATGACCTGGAGCAAATGACATAACCAGGTTTAAGCAGATGCCCAGGAATTAATGTTAAATAAAAACCCTTCCCATCAAGCTCACATTCCCAAGTTCTGAATATTGGCACTGGATTTAATCAGGGCTGACCTTACACATTCCTTAAGTCTTATACCACTAACCTTCATCTGAAACTGCCAAAAATCCTAACACCTGGAAACTTTCTTAATTTGGAGATACCTCACTCCTCCAAACTTCACTTGACTCCCAGGTTACAGAATAAATGGTCCCTGATGACTCCAACATTGATTAGGTTCTTCCTTGGATTATTCCCCAACCATTTCACAAATGAATGTTTTGTTTTTCTCCTCAGTATCTCGTCCTGTAGCTCCCTCTCCTTTAAGGTGGTGGTGTACAGAGGTAGACACAAAGTTCAGAGCTGTAGTGACCTGGAAAAAAACAGAAGCTCTTGGTAATAGCTGTCATGTGAAAGCCAAAGAATTCTAAATTGCGCCAAATTATTGAGAACGGAAGAAAAAACGGGCATTCCCTCCAGTTCTATTTATCACATAACTATAAAAAGTGTACAGAATTATTCAGATCTGCAATATATCCTGTGCCAAATACTATTGTTTTTTAGGTTAGAAAACTGCAGTCTAGAAAGAAGAAAATGGCCAAGGGTCACAGATCTATTTAGTGACAGAATCAGACAAGGCCTTACATCCACCAATCCCTGATCCCTGAGCTAGAAGGTCATCACCCTGTCTCTGTGTTAGCAGTGACTTCTCCAGGGCCAAGGAAGAACATTCAGGACTGGGTGGCCATGGGTGAGCAGTAGAGCAATCAAATATCGGGGCAGATAAGGAATTATTTAGGGAGTACGTGTCTCTCTAACACCCCTTAATACCTCCAGTGCCACGATTCTCTCATGTGAAAGTAAAAACACAAGGACACACAGAGGCCTGGGTCTGGGGTCAGAGAGGGCTTTGGAGCATGAGATAAGTGATTCACATTCCAGGCAGAAAAGATGCAGCTGGATTGATCTCACAGTTTCAGTGACAGCAGGAAGTGGTCTATAAGCATGAGGGAAAGGAGCAAAAGTCAGCACGGAGCATAATCCAAGAAAGAAGAAACAGCACAGATTAAAATGGCCAAGAACATTTGCTTTTTTCTCCAAGAGAAACCACATGATTATTGCCCATACCTTTACCACAGCCACTGAGGAAACTATGTAACCTCAGGAGAAGGCATGAGGGCTGGGAAGATGGGAGATTACAGGACACCTATAGTTTTAGTGCCATGTAATAAACTCTGGACCAGAAGTCAAGGTCCTGATTTGAGGTACTATTTCTGCCATATGTCAGCTTTGTGACCATAAGCAAAGCTAACCATTTTCAAGCCTTAGTTTCCTTACATGTGAAATGAATAAATTAAAACCTACCTCACAGGATCATTATGAAAATTCAATGAGATATTATATGTGAAAATCTTTTGTCAAAATCCGAAAACAGTAACATTATTTTCACTGAATTATAAGAAATAAACAATTCATTTGGAGGAATCTGGTTAAGAGCAACAGAAACTTCAGTGATTCAGAGACAATGCATTTGATTTGACAAAGAATGGTATGTTCATCCCATGGGTAGATGTTGTGTAGTAGTAATCCAGAGACACATAGTCAAAAATACCATATCCTCCCCAACACGGCTCCTTTCTTCCCTCCTAACCACAGGCTATTCCCCTCAGCACCCTCAGGGAATGATGCTGTGTGTGTTGGTAGTGGGGGAGGAAGGGGTTGGCTGGTGTCAAGAAATGTGGTTCTGACCTCCTGAGCATCTGCTTCAAATAATTCTCAAAATTGCCCATCCTTAAGCCTCAGCCCACCTTGTGGAACCTAACAGTATCTTCAGAACAGTTTAAGAAATAATTACCTCTGATCTCCCGACTGTCTCCTGAGGACCCAGCAAATGTCCCTCATTATAACCTCGTGCCTCAAGGAAAAGTCTGACCCAGTAAGCTCAGCTCCTTTACTTCCATCAGGAAAGAGGGTTAAGGGAGGTAAGGGGTCCTGGAACCAGAAGAATCCAGGACACATACTGAGGTGCCTCCATAATGTTTCCTTATGACTCACTCAAAGAGGAACATATTTATAAATAGCTTATTATTGAGCCAGGATTGGAAAGATGTTTGCCTACTTGGAAGGAAGTAATCCTAATATACCTGATCCCTCTCTTGCTTATATCCATATAATACAAAAGGTCCAGATAGACTTCTGATGATGTACACATCATCAATATTGATGATATTTCCAATTTTCTTCAGTGATACCAAGACCATGCATTTCCACCCCAGACAGCCTATCAGATTATGCAGATCTGGAAATGTTGGGGGAAAGCTAATTTGTGGATGAAGTCTGTATGTATCTCTTTTCCTTGGGCCTACCCTTGGTCATTACTCACCAAAGATCTGCACTGTTTAACCTACAAAAGGATGAGAAAAAGTTAAGTTACCAGTCAAATCCCAAGAACAGGGTATTTAATGGGCACCTTTTCAGGCATTGCCTGTAGGGATCCAAAATGAAGTTCCCACCAACAAGACACCAATTAGCACTTCTGCCTCTTCTTCAAACAAAGATTTAACAAGGTCTCTTTCTCTTATTGGGACCCCAGGGAACAGGCCCAGCAGGGAATATTTTGAACCGCATACTCCAGGGTGTCATGTCAAGAGAGGGCCAAGGCCCTGCAGCCAGAAGCAAGGTGTGGCTTCCTCCCATAGGGAAGGGGACCACCTGGTTTGATGAACAAGCAAGATCTGATCTAGGGAGAATGAGGAAGAAGGCAGGGAGATTGGAGGTGTGTGGGGGGGCAGTGGGCAACACCAGGTCCAACATACAACATTACCTAGATGACCCCTCCACGACATAGGTGGAACCATGAGAGAAAGAATGGATTAAAGGTATAAGCTTTTAAGAGAAAAGAGAACCTGGCCTGGGAATAAGAGTGAAGAAAATGTCAACTGCCTGAACTCAAAACAGTAGGTACAAAGGTAAACCAAGTCTTGTAGGTATTTCCATCCATACATTATGTCACCTTAAGTGAAACTACCTACAATTCTCTCCATTCTTAACCAATCTCTCTACATTTGACTCTCATCTCAGCCACCAAAATCACTCCTGAAAATGGTGCCAGATTAATCTGTGGAGGATGTTCAATAGTATGAAGGATCTGGACATTGCCTTGGATTGAGAGAGTTTTGAAAAATTGAGTGTGTACAGCTTACACAAGAGAACACTTGTGGTGGCATGCATGATTTTTAATGGGTTCTTCAAGTCCAGGAAGAAACTCCCTATGAGAGAAAATTATTTGTTTTATGAAGCCAAAGGAAAAAAACAAGAACAAACACATTCAAATTTATGGTTCAGAACTCAGCAAGACCTTTGTGTCTTCAGAATGATAAACCTTATCAGAAAGACAGAGGTGTACACAGGGTATACTGGAAAGGAACAGCACAAGGTTTACAGGAAGAGTCGGTATGCAAAATCAGGTCATCCATTTCTGACAGCCATGCTCTAAGTGTACTATCCAGTTCCGGAGGGGAAAAGAAGACATAGCAGGTGTCATTTCAGGTACAGCCAGGATTATGAACCCTAACATGAGGCATTCAGTTTTCTAACAGAGAAGTCAAGCTGGGTAACAGTGAGCTTACAGGAGATGATGCTATGATGTGTATGAAACTGTAGAGAGATGTATTATGAAGCAGAAAATATCAGCACAGAACCCTAGTGGAGGAGGAGGGAGTAGGCAGGACAAGTAGCAAGAGCAATACAAAGTTCAGTCTAAGAGGCACTGGTAACAATCACAGGAACTTCAGTCCAGGAAATAAACAAAAGTCTCAGAACTAGAAATCTAGATTAGTGTGAATATGGACTGCCTGACTGAAACTCTGAACCCTCACCTTGCAAAAAACATCAAGAGACTGGAATTGTCCAAAGATCCAAAAATAGTCAAGGGATTGGAATCAATAATTTGGATCAAAAAATATATTTCCTGGGTTCCTCTTAAACTTTAAACCCCTTTTAAACAGGGTCAGGTGGAAGATACACATCAAACTAAAGCAAAGCATGACCAAAGGCAAAGCAGAGGCATATGCAAGGATCTGTAGCCACACCACGGAGAGATGGGAAAACCATGGAGAGAGAGCATCTGATTATGCCTGTGGGGATCACAGAAGGCTTCAAAAATGAGGTAACATGAGAGAGGAAAGTTGAATAATGGAACAGAATGTTCCAGAATGACTCACTAGCACTAAAAGGAACTCCAAACTCATAAAGTATGGAATTCTTGATGGAAAGCTAAGAAGAGATCAATATTAATGAAGCAGTGCAGAGGGATGAGATTTGAGAGGAAGGTTGGCCCCAGACTATGGCAGGTCTTAAGTGCTCTTCTAGATGGCACTACATGTTAATAAGAGGTCAAGGAACTTGTTTAAGCACAGCAGTGACACGGATAGATTAGTGCTTTAATAGATTTCTTTCATAGTGTTCTGGGCATAGGAAGATGATGTGATAATAGAGTGAAGTAAGCATTAGATCAAGTCTTTACTGGAAAATTCTATCAAATATTTAAGAAAGAAACAATGACAATCCTTACAATAGAAATAATAATGCAAACTTTTAGAAAACAGAGGAAAAAGGAACACTTTCCAATCCATCTTACAAGGCCAGTATTAATCTGATGACGAAATCATATAGACAGTACAAGATAGGAAAATCCAAACCAAAGTCCCTCATGAGCAGAGATATAAAAATCCTTAACAAATGATTAGCAAATACTATCCAACAATATATAAAAAGATTATTATATCATGAGTAGGTGGGGCTTCCCCAAGAATGCACAGTAGTTTATCATTCAAAAGTAAATTGTCATATTAACAAAATAGTGAAAAGTATACATATCATATCATCATCCTAATAGAGACAACAATAAAATCATATGAAAACAACACTTATTCATAATAATAATAGAAAAAATGCTCAGCATATGGGAAATAATAAGGAATTTCCCAAACATGGGAAAAAAAGGCATTAATGTAAACCTTCAATATCATACATAATAGTAAAAAGTTGAGGACTTTCTCCCTAAAATCAGGATTATCAATGGATATTCATGATTGCACTACAGGTGTTAACCACTGAAATAAGACAAAAAATAAAATCTTAGGGATTGGAAAATAAGAAGTAAAATGTAATCACTTGCAAACAACATGGATGTATGTAGGAAAGCCTAAGATCTGTACTAATAATTGAATTTAGCAAGATAACACGATACAAAGTCAATACAAAATTGATTTTCTGCATTTCTACAAACTAGCTATGAAAAAATTGGAAAACTAAATTTACAGTTATTATGTACAATTGCATCAAAATATATCAAATATTCAGGGATAAACTTGATAAAATATTTCTGAGTCCCTAAATCACTACTAAGAGAAATTAAAGATCTAACTTAATGGAGAGAAATACTATATTCATGAATTTGTATCCTTGAAAATTGCTCCAACTGTGAGAAGGATGGGCAGAACATATCATACAAATTGGTGTCAAAAGAAAGCTGGAATAGCAATATTTATACCGGACAAAATAGACTTTAAAACAAAGACTATAACAAGAAACAAAGAAGGGCACTATATAACAAAAGAGGACAATCCAACAAGATATAACCACTGTAAATATTTATGCACCCAACATAAAAGCACCGAAACACATAAAATAGTTAATAACAAATATAAAGGAACTAATCAATAATAATATAATAATAGTAGGGGACTTTAATGCCCTACTTACATCAACAGACAGAGCATCTAAACAGAAAATCAACAAGGAAACAATGGCTTTGAATGACACACTGGAACAAATAGTTTTGACAGATATATTCAGAACATCCCATCCTAAAACAACAGAATATAAATTATTCTCAAGTACATACAGAACATTCTCCAGAATGGATCACATATTAGCCCACAAAACAAGCCTCAACAAATACAAGAAGATCAAAATCCATGAATATTTTCTGAGCACAATGCTATGAAACTACAAATCAACAAGAAAAAAACCAGAAGGACCATAAATACATGGAAGCTAAATAACATGCTACTAAACAATGAATGGGTCAAGCAGGAAATCAAAGAAGAAATTAAACAGTACATGAAAACAAATGAAAATGAAAACGCAATGGTCCAAAACCTCAGATGCAGCAAAAACAGATCTAAGAGGGAAGTTTACAGCAATACAGGCTTACCTCAAGAAGCAAGAAAAATCTCAAATAAACAACCTAAATTGCACCAAAAGGAGCTAGATAAAGAATAAACAAAACCCAAAACCAGCTGAAGAAAGAAAATAATAAAGGTTAGAGCAGAAATAAATGATATAGAAACTAAAAAACAATAGAGCATATCAATGAAACCAGGAGATAATTCTTTGAAAAAAACATCAATACAATTGATAAACCATTAGCCAGACTTACCAAGAAAAAATGGAAAGGACTCAAATATATAAAGTCATGAATGAAAAAGGAAAAGAACAAACAACACCACAGAAATACAAACAATTGCAAGAGAATATTATGAAAAACTATATGCCAACAAATTGGACAACTTTGAAGAAATGGATAAATTTTTAGAAACATATGAACTACCAAAACTGAAACAGAAAAAAATATATAGAAAATTTGAACAAACCAATAACCAGCAAAGAAATTGAGTAAGTAATTTAAAAACTCCCAATAAACAAAAGTCTAGAAACAGATGTCTTCACAGGGGAATTCTACCAAACATTTAAAAAAGAGTTAATACTTATTTTTCTCAAACTATTCAAAAAAATAGAAAAGAAATGAAAACTTCCAAATTCATTCTATGAGGCCAGCATTACCCTGATACCAAAACCAGATAAAGACTCCACTACAAAAGAGAACTATAGGGGCACCTGGGTGGCTCAATCGGCTGGGCATCTGACTCTTGGTTTCAGCTCAGGTCATGATCTCACAGTTCACGGGATCGAGCCTCACATGGGGCTCTGTTCCAGCAGCGTGGAGCCTGCTTGGGATTCTCTCTCTCCCTCTCCCTCTGCCCCTCTCCCGTTCTCTCTCTCCCAAAATAAATAAATTTGTAAAAAGAGGAACTACAGGCCAATATCCCTGCTGAACATAGATGCAAAAGTTTGTCAACAAAATGCTAACAAACCAAATTCAAAATACACTTTAAAAAAATCATTCACCATAATCAAGTGGGATTTATTCCTGGGTTGCAAGGGTGATCCAATACTCACAAATCATTTATTGTGATACATCACATCAATAAAAGAAAGAATAAGAACCATATGACATTTCACTAGATTCAGAAAAAGCATTTCACAAAGTACAACATCTATTCATGATAAAAACCTTCAACAGAAAAAGGGAACATACCTCAACATAATAAAGGACATCTATAAAAAACCCACAGCTAACATCATCCTTACTGGGGAAAAACAGAGTTTTTCCTCTAAAGTCAGGAACAAAACAAGGATGTCCACTCTTACCACTTTCATTCAACATAGTACTAGAAAGTCCTAACATCAGCAATCAGACAACAACAAATAAATAAAAAGCAGCCAAACTGGTAAGGAAGTAGTAAAACTTACACTATTTGCAGATAACATGATCCACACATAGAAAACCCAAAAAACTCCACCAAAAAAACTGCTAGAGCTAATCAACAAATTCAGTAAAGTCTCAGGATACAAAACCAATGTACAGAAATCAGTTACATTTCCATACACCAATAATGAAGCAGGAAAAAGAGAAATTAAGAAAACAATACCATTTAAAACTACACCCAAAATAATAAGATATCCAGGAAAAAAACCTAACCAAAGATGTGAAAGACCTATACTCTAAAAACTATACAACACTGATGAAAGAAATTGAAGAGGACACAAAAGAAATGGAAAGATATTCCATACTCACGGATTGGGAGAACAAATATTATTAAAATGTCCATACTAGCCAAAGCAGTCTGCACACTTAACACAATCCCTATCAAAATACAAACAGGATTTTTTACAGAACTAGAACAAACAATCCTAAAATTTGTATGAAACCACAGAAGATCCTGAATAGCCAAAGCAACCTTGAAAAGAAAAGCAAAGCTGGAGGCATCACAATTCTGGACTTCAAGTTATTTTGCAAAGCTGTAGTGATCAAGACAAATGGTAATAACACAGAAGTAGATATATATAGATCAATAGAACAGAATGAAAAATACAGAAATAAACTCACAATTATATGGTCAATTAATCTTCAACAAAGCAGGAAAGAATATCCAATGAATGAATTGGATGAAGACAGTCTTTTCAACAAATGGTCTTGGGAAAACTGGCCAGCCGAATGCAAAAGAATGAAACTGGACGACTTTCTTATACCAATCACAAAAATAAATTCAAAATGGATTTCCAAATGACATATTTGATAAAGGGTTAGTATCCAAAATAAATAAAGAACTTACAAAACTCAACACTCAGAAAACAAATAATCCAATTTAAAAATAGGCAGAAGACATGAACAGACATTTTTCTGAAGAAAACATACAGATGGCCAAGAGACACATGAAAAGATGCTCAGCATCACTAATCACCAGCGAAATGCAAATCAAAACTACAATGAGATATCACCTCTCACCTATCAGAATGGCTAAAATCAACAATACGATGAAACAACATGTGTTGGTGAGGATGTGGAGAAAAAGGAATACTAGTGCACTTTTGGTGGGAATGCAAACTGGTGCAGCCACTGTGGAAAATAGTATGGAGGTTTCTCAAAATTTAAAAATAGAGCTACCACACAATCCAGCAATCACACTACTGGGTATTTACCCAAAGAATACAAAAATACTAATTCAAGGGGATACATGTGCCCTTATGTTTATAGCAGCATTACTTACAATAATGAAGATATTGAAGCAGCCTAAATGTCCTTTGATTAATGAATGGATAAAGATGTGGTATGTATCTATCTATCTATCTACTCTATAGAGAGATCTATAGATAGATAGATAGATAGATAGATAGATACAGATAGGTATAGATATAAATATATATAATGGCATATTATTCAGCCATAAAAAGAATGAAATCTTGCCATTTGCAACAGCGTGGATGGAGCTAGAGAGTATTATGCCAAGCAAAATAAGTCAGAGAAAGACAAACACCATATGATTTCACTAATCTGTGGAATTTAAGAAACAAAAGAGACAAGCAAAAGGGAAAAAATAAGAGAGACATACACACAAACCAAGAAACAGGCTTAATTATAGAGAACAAACTGATGGCTACCAGAGGGGGAAGTGCAGGGAGTGGGGGGATGGGTTAAATAGATGATAGGGATTAAGGAGTGCAATTGTCATGATGAGCACAGGGTGATATATGGAAGTGTTGAATTACTATATTGTACACCTGAAATTAATATATAACACTGTATGTTAACTAACTGGAATTTTTTTTAAAAACCTAAAATTAAATTAAAAAAAAAAAGTAAATGGTTAACCTAAAAAGACTTGAGTGACTACCTACTGGTGCTTTCCATGGGACTGGGGGCTGAGTACTTCTATTCCCTAAGCCAAGCCTTGACATACATCTAAGATCATTGGGGGCTATGGCAAAAGACATCAAGCCTTGATACACACAGGAAAAAAGATTAAAAAGAGCCTCATGGAGGACCTAGGGAGTACACAAGAAGGTCTAGGGCAATTCTGGGCTCCAATTTGTGCAACAGCCCAGGCCCCAGGGGAGAGGAGAAGTTGTACTCTCAGCAACAAAGGCATAAAAGACAGGTGTAGCCAAGAGAATAGAAGCAGTTACAGAAGGCAGTTCCATTTGGAGAGGATCTCTCCAGGACCTCCTAGCAGGGAGTAACCAGGGGCCAAGGGGAGGGGAGGGCAGGGGGCTGTTTTCTTGCTCTGTTTTCCTAGGTCTTGGTTCCAGTTGCTCTGCCTCTCTTTTTCCCACTCCTTTGGCTTTCTCATCTTGCTTCCTTCATTTAATCCTTCTGACTTTGGCCCTCTTTTTCCTAAGATCTTGCCTACAGAGACAAAAACCTGAGATCTGGAAAACCAGTGAGAAAAAGGAGACTCAGGTCTCCTCTGGACATGTTAGAGGGAGTAGAAACCCCTGTCTTACAAACGAGCAACCAAAGTCTGCCTCACAGAGCCTGACACAGGGGAGGTTTGCTGTCAAAGCTGAAAGAACGGTGCCAGCAGGAGATCCTCCCATTTAAATTATGGATCCAAGATCCTAAAAAGAGATAGCGATTGAATTTACCCATATCTGATTTTTTTTAAATCAATAACTAGAAATAGACATCAAATTATCATAATAATAGAGAACATTGGTCAGAAAAGTATTAGCCAGCAGTACACTGAAGGGAAAGTTCTAAAGACATTCTACTTCAAGTCTAGACATAGACACAGATGTTGACTATCACTCTTTCTTTATATTGTTTAGAAACTTATAAATGTTTTACTTTAAGATGCAAAATAAAAATTTACAATTGTCAATCTTATCTAATGATAGGAAATACATTCTTCTACCAAAAAAAAGTGGGGAAAAAAATTACTGAAAAGCAATTTGCCTTGGAAAGTAAAAAAGCTGTATTTTGAGAAATGTCTTAAAATTTTAACAATAGTCATTAGAAGGTTTCGTAGGTAACAAGCCAATTAGGAAATACAAAGAGAGACAAAAGTAATAATAATAGAAAACATCCCCAAAATATCTATAACAAAAAGGAAAAACACAGATTTCTCAATGGAAAGAATCAATGGGTAAAGACATCAGTTCTCCCATAACTAATTTGTATTTTTTTAAATATAATACTCCAGGGGTGCCTTGGTGGCTCAGTGGGTTAAGCGTCTGACTTCATCTCGGGTCGTGATCTCATGGTTTGTGATCTCATGGTTTGCGGGATCTCAAACCCGCATCAGGCTCTGCGCTGACTGTGCAGAGCCTGCTTGGGAATTCTCTTTCTCCCTCTCTCTCTGCCCCTCCCCTGCTCTCTCTCTCTCTCTCTCTCTCAAAACAAATAAATAAAGTTTAAAAATATATATAATATTCCAACAAAATAACATTTAAATTAATTAACATTAATTTAAAACATTTTTTGAAGTTATTACTAAGAATTTCCCCTACCATGTGGTAAATACATGTTTTTAGTGACACTAAAAACAGAAAAGATTGTCCTGGGAGGCAGTGACCTTTGAATATATGTTGGAATTTAATATAGGACTAAAAAAGTGCATTCAGGATAGTGGGAGAAAAAGGCTTATTTACTGAATGGTGCTGGAACAATGGTTTAACTATTAGTGGGGTGAAATTAATGTACTTTTTCACTCCATGTGAAATTTCAAATTCATTTAAAAATTAAATTTAAAATAAACTTCGGTAAAGAATATGCTAGTAAATACTTATTGAAATACTAGATTTTATGTTATTAAAAGTTTAAAAGTCATGAAATAATATTAAAAAGTACAATTGTTATGACCACATAAAAGTTTGTGTATGCAGGTGAGTAAATCATTTTTTAGAAAAGACAGAATTTAATGGAAAATGAATTGGAGGAAATACTTCCAGAAAATTCAACAGAGGTAATACCCTTAAGATATAATGAAAATTTTTTAAGAAGATATAATGAAATCCATACAAATTAATAAGACTGTATACTCCAAACTGAGCACTTGAAAAACATTATTGCACTTAATACTACAAGGTAAGTTGCACATAAAGACAAAAGAGAAAACTAATGAAGAAGCCCATGAATGGAAAATAGATCTTTGAAAATGTCAAAGCTCACTCAACAGTGAAGTGAAAACTTCAACCAAAATTGAAATATCACTTTTACTCACTCTATTAATAAAGACTTTTAAGTTAAATTTCCTAATTTGGAATGTGATGAAATGGATGGATATGATGAAATAAACACAGTCTTAAACTCTGGGTGTGTAAAGTACTACAATGTCCCTATGAAGCAACATTTCAGTATATTTCAAGATTATTTAAAATATCCATATTCTCCTACAGGGGCAGAATAACCTCTTGAAAGACAATTTGGGGGAGGAGCCAAGATAGCAGAACAGCATGGAAGCTTTTTGTGTGTCTCGCATCCATGAAATACAGCCAGACCAACACTAAACATCCTACACACCTAGAAAACTGATTAGAAGATTAACACAACAATCTGCACAACCTGAACCACAGAATTCAGGAGGTATGCAGCACAGAGAGGTGAACTTGGGGAGCGAGAAGCTGTGGTGGAAAGGGGGCCACTTTTGCGGGTGGAGAGAGGACGGAGACTGGGGAGGGGGTAGTATACAGTAAAAGCACCCCTCCCCAAAAACAGCTGGAGAGAAAGTGGAAAATTGGAAACAGCCACAGGGACTAAACTAAAAAGGGAGAAAAGAGAAAGGAGAGGGTTTAAATTCCATTAAGACGGTAAACAAGGGGAGAGCAAAGGCTGCAACTCCACAGTTCAATACCTGGCGGTGCTCTGGTGGGAAAGGTGAATCCCCAGGAACAGAGTGGGGTCCAGGAGGTTCTCAGGCCGCTCGGGGAAAAGTGGTTCCACTGCTGGAAGGACATTTCGTAGAGGCTGTTGAAGCCACCTGGCCCCAGCAGACCCCGGAAGGCAGCCACATTCGCTGGTGCTGGAGCAAGGTTGTTGAGGGTGAAGCCCAGTGGCAGATGTGTGTTGCAATTCTCCATGGTCCCTGAAATGCTGATGCTACACTGTCTCATGATCTTTTTTAGGGGCGGGCTGGCACCTGGCCATAGTCTCAGGGCACCAGCAACAGCAGGGTCCAGTGGGCATTCCTGGGTGCAGCCAACATTCGGCCATTACTCATTCAGCCATTGCTTGGTGAGACCCTCCCTCAGACCAGACGGGCGGAGTGGGTCAAAGCCGCAGTCCTTCGGAAGTAAGGGGCCGGGGAAAATAGCCACACCTGAGACAAAACTCGGGCGAGAGGTACTGCCTGGGGACTGGTCACGGAGAGTGGAAAAGAGGAGAGTCGATGAGAGCTGAAGACAGAGGACCGGTGCGCAATTGCTGATCAGGGAGAACAGACTGGGTGGCTGGGTGGTGCCGTTTTTCACCACTCCCTTATATGCATTTGCGTGTGCACCAACAAGCACCGCAACAAGCCACCCCAGTAGGCTAGCAGCGCCATCTAGTGGAGAGCGGAGCTGTTACACCGGGGCCTGCCTAACTGAGCCAACTTCACTCTTCAAGAACACAAACCTCACCACGGGCTTAATTTATGGACTACAAAGAGCTACATAGACTGACCGACCTCTAGGGGAAAACAAGGCAATTTCAGTCCTACTTCAATCTGTTAGCAGGTTCATCTATTCAATTTTTTTTCCCTTTTTCCTTTTTCTCTTTTACAATTCTTTTCTTTTTCTTGAATGAAGAGAAAAAAACTCATTTTTATTTTTAATTTTTATTAAAAATATCTCTCTTTAATTTTTATTACTATATTTTTTGCTTTTGTGTAAATTTTCTCAAATTCTACTTTACTTTCATCCTTTTATTTTAGTCTACTTCAGTGTACTCACCTTTTCAAATTATCAAACAATTTCCTTTTTTTCTTTCTTTTCTTCTCTTTTTCCTTTCTTTTCTTTTTCTTGAATGCAGAAACAGAAAAACTTCATTTTTACTTTCAATTTCTTTTAAATATTTTTATTTAATTTTTATTACTATATTTTTTGCTCTTATGTAAATTTTTTCAAATTCTATCTTACTCCCATCATTTTATTTCAGACTACTACAGTGTATTCACTTTTTCAAATTTTGAAACGATTTTTTTGTCTTTACTTTTATGTTTTCTATTTTTTATCTTTTTTCTGTTTTTCCTTTCTTTTTTCTTAAATACGGAAAACGAAAAAGTTCATCTTTCTTTTTAATTTTTATTAAAAACATTTTTCTATACGTTTTTTGTACTATATTCTCTACTTTTGTGTATTTTAGTCTACTTTAGTGTATTCACTTTATCAAATTCTCAAACGATTTCCTTTTTTTTCTTCTCCCCTCCTTTTTTTTTTTTTTTGTTTATTTGTTTGTTTCTCTAATCTGTCAAACCACTTTCAACACCGACACCAAAACACACCTAGGATCTAGCATCATCTATTCGATTTTTGTGTGTCTGTGTTTTTAATTTTAATATTTTTTTAATTTCAATTTTTCTACCTCATTAATTCCTTTTCTCCCTTCAAAATGAAAAAAACGAAGGAATTCATTCCAAAAGAAAGAGCATGAAGAAACGACAGCCAGGGATTTAACCAACACAGACACAAGCAAGATGTCTGAACCAGAATTTAGAATCACGATAATAAGAATACTAGCTGGAGTTGAAAATAGACTAGAATCCCTTTCTGCAGATATAAAAGAAGTGAAAAATAGCCAAAATAAAATTAAAAATGCTATAACTGAACTGTAATCATGGATGGATGCAGTGGCGGCAAGGACGGATGAGGCAGAACAGAGAATCAGCAATATAGAGGATGAACTTATACAGAATAACGAATCAGAAAAAAAGAGGGAGATTAATACAAAAGAGCACGATTTAAGAATTAGAGAAATCATGGGGGGCCTGGGTGGTTCAGTAAGTTAAGTGTCCGACTTCGGCTCAGGTCAAGATCTCAGGTTCGTGAGTTAGAGCCCCACGTCGGGCTCTGTGCAGACAGCTCAGAGCCTGGAGCCTGCTTCAGATTCTGTGTGTGTCTCTCTCTCTCTCTGCTCCTCCCCTACTCATGCTCTGTCTCTCTCTCTCTCCTTCAAAAATAAATAAAAACGTTTAAAAAAAAAAGAATTAGAGAAATCAGTGAGTCATTAAAAAGGAACAACACCAGAATCATAGGGAAGACAGAGAAATAGGGGTATAAGGGTTATATGAGCAAATCATAGCGGAAAACTTTCCTAACCTGGGGAAAGACACAGACATCCAACTCCAGGAACCACAGAGGACACCCATTAGATTCAACAAAAACCGACCATCAACAAAGCATATCCTAGTCAAATTCACAAAATACTCAGGCAAGGAGAGAATCATGAAAGCAGCAAAGGAAAAAAAAGTCCCTAATCTACAAGGGAAAAAAGATCAGGTTTGCAGCATACCTATCCACGGAAACCTGGCAGGCCAGAAAGGAGTGGCAGGATATATTCAGTGTGCTGAATCAGAAAAATATGCAGCCAAGAATTCTTTATCCAGCAAGGCTGTCATTCAGAATAGAAGGAGAGATAAAAAGTGTCGCAGACAAACAAAAAGTAAGTGAGTTTGTGACCAGTAAACCAGCCCTGAAAGAAATTTTAAGGGGGACTCTCTGAGGGGACAAAAGATGAATATATATATCTCAAAAGCAACAAAGATTAGAAAGGACCAGAGAACACCACCAGAAACTCCAACTCTACAAGCATCATAATGGCAATAAATTTGTATCTTTCAGTACTCACTCTAAACATCAATGGACTCAATGCTCCAATCAAAAGACATAGGGTAACAGAATGGATAAGAAAACAAGATCCATCTATATGCTGTTTACAAGAGACCCACTTGAGACCTAAAGACACCTTCAGATTGAAAGGGGATAGAGAACCATCTATCATGCTAATGGTCAACAAAAGAAAGCCTGAGTAGCCATACTTATATCAGACAATCTAGACTTTAAAATAAAGACTGTATCAAGAGATGCAGAAGGGCATTATATCATAATCAAGGGGTCTATCCACCAAGAAGACCTAACAATTGTAAACATTTATGCGCCAAATGTGGCAGCACCCATATATATTAATCAATTAATCACAAACATAAAGAAACTCATCGATAGTAATACCATAATAGTAGGAGACTTCAACACCCCACTCACAGCAATAGACAGATCATCTCATCAAAAAATCAACAAGGAAATAATGGCTTTCAATGACACATTGGACCAGATCGACTTAACAGATATATTCAGAACATTTCATCCTAAAGCAGCAGAATACACATTCTTCTCAAGTGCACATGGAAAGTTCTCCAGAATAGACCATATACTGAGACACAAATCATCCCTAAGTAAGTACAAAAAGATCGAGATCATACAGTGCATATTTTCAGACCACAACGCTATGAAACTCGAAATCAACCACAAGAAAAAATTTGGAAAGGTAACAAATACTTGGAGACTGAAGAACATCCTACTAAAGAACAAATGGGCTTACCAAGAAGTTAAAGAGGAAATTAAAAAGTATATGGCAGCCAATGAAAATGATAACACCACAACCAAAACCTCTGGGACGCAGCAAAAGCAGGCATAAGAGGACAGTATATAGCAATCCAGGCCTTCCTAAAGAAGGAAGAAAGGTCTCAGATACACAACCTAACCTTACACCTTAAGGAGCTGGAAAAAGATCAGAAAATAAAACCCCAAGCCAGCAGAAGACAGGAAACAATAAAGATTAGAGCAGAAATCAATGCTATCGAAACCAAAGAAACAGAAAAGATCAATGAAACCAGAAGCTGGTTCTTTGAAAGAATTAACAAAATTGATAAATCACTAGCCACTTTGATCAAGAAGAAAAAGGAAAGGACCCAAATGAATAAAATCAAGAATGAAAGAGGAGAGATCACAACCAACACTACAGAAATAAAAACAATAATAAGAGAATATTATGAGCAATTATATGCCAATAACATGGGTAATCTGGAAGAAATGGACAAATTCCTAGAAACATATACACTACCAAAACTGAAACAGGAAGAAATAGAAAATTTGAACAGGCCCATAACCAGTAAGGAAATCAAAATAATAATCAAAATTCTGCCAAAAAAGAAGAGTCCAGGGCAAAAAGGCTTTCCAGGGGAATTCTACCAAACATTTAAGGAAGAGTTAACACCTATTCTCTCGACAGTGTTCCAAAAAATAGAAATGGAAGGAAAACTTCCAAACTCTTCCTAGGAAGCCAGCATTACCTTGATTCCAAAACCAGAGACCCCACTAAAAAGGAGAAATATAGATCAATTTCCCTGATGAACATGGTTGCAAAAATCCTCAACAAGATATTAGCCAACCAGATCCAACAATACATTAAAAAAATTATTCACCACGTCCAAGTGGGATTTATACCTGGGATGCAGGGCTGGTTCAATATCCACAAAACAATTAATGTGATTCATCACATCAGTAAAAGAAAGGACAAGAACCATATGATCCTCTCAATAGATGCAGAGAAAGCATTTGACAAAATATAGCATCCTTTCTTGATAAAAACCCTCAAGAAAGTAGGGATAAAAGGATCATACCTTGAGATCATAAAGCCATATAAAGTGACCCAATGCTAACATCATCCTCAGTGGGGAAAAACTGACAGCTTTCCCCTAAGACCAGGAACAAGACAGGGACGTCCACTCTTGCCACTGTTATTCAACATAGTATTGGAAGTCTTAGCCTCTGCAATCAGACAACACAAAGAAATAAAAGGCATCCAAATCGGCCACAAGGAGGTCAAACTTTCACTCTTCGCAGATGACATGGTACTCTGTATGGAAAACCCAAAAGATTCCACCAAAAAACTGCTAGAATTGATTCATGAATTCAGCAAAGTTGCAGGATATAAAATCAATGCACAGAAATCGGTTGCATTCCTATACACCAAAAATGAAGTGACAGAAAGAGAATCAAGG